>NW_028274817.1:17445681-17597196 GCF_037043125.1 Eumetopias jubatus | reverse complement strand
ACGGGCTAGAAATGACTCAATTAGAAAATTTATATTTGCATACCACTCTCAGAAACTCATGGATTGGTCCCAAACAAGGCATCCTTGTGAAGTCAACTATGGTTAAGTATCTTCAACGGAGGAAAAAATAAAGGAAGTCTAAACTTTGCCATTGCCTGCTTTTAAATATAGATGTAAATGAGAATAATAGGCCCCGAGTGCTAAAGGGAAAGAGAATCTCATTTTGCTCCTAGCAAGCAAGAAAGGAAACTTCTTGTCATTTGACACGTTCCTTGCTATTAAGAGGGCAGCTGCCTGCTACAAATACCAAATCCTCGCTCTGAACAGCTGATGAATCATTTATCATCGCATTGATTTTCTCATTCTCTTTTTTTTGGCGGCGGGGGGAGAAAGTTTATCTCCATTAAAATTGGTCATAATGTGAGACTCAACTGAAATGGGTTAGCGAGTGCAAACCGATAGATACCAAGATATCGGGTTATCTGGGAAAGTGGCCTACAACTCACAAATGTGGAGAGAGGGGGCGAGCCAGTGACAGACTTGTGAAAAGTGACGTCTGCGGAGCCCCTTCAGCAAACAAGGCCCCCTGTACAAAAGGGGCAAAGAAGAACTGGACTTGTTATGATGGGGAAGGCCTGGCCAAGTCACTCTAGCTCCCGGGACCGTTTCCTCCTCTGTAGACCAGGAGGGCTGGGCTAGATGATCGCCTATATCCCTTGTAGGGTAAGATTCTAGAGTCTAGCAAGCACATTCAGGTTTGGAGGAGTGTTAGGTTGACAATGCATTTTTGGAGAAGTAGGTTTACGTTTTGATTTTGAAGGGCGTTGTATATAAGTATAAATATACTTTTTAAAAAATGCTTTATACTGGAGACTTTTTAACTTTTTTATTTTTATGAGTGTAAAATATTTTACCTATCTAAAATTATGAATAATGTATAATTATAAATGGTTGTTAAAATTATATAAAATTATGAATAATTTATAATTATTAAAGAATTATAATAAAATTATCAATGATTTATATTATACATGATAAATAATTTATTTAAATCATTCTTTAGACTTTTTATTTTTTTACTTTTTAAATTTTTTATAAGTAGACGTCATTATCACTCTCTACCTATGGGATGCACACACACACACACACACACACACAAACACACGCGCGCGCCCGGTTTTCAATATCCACAGAAATTAGCTGGTATCACATTTGTGCCATCAAGCAGCCCTCTGGTTAGAACACAGATGCGATGAAGGCAAGCGCTCTTACTGTGGTAGCAATTAATGGCAGAACCCCCACGCGGGCACCCAGGCTGGCTGCCCTGCTAGATGCCACCCTTCCTTCTCCCTGAGGTCCCCACCCTTTGGAAGATTAACACTTTGGGGACCAGCCAGGCCCATCTTCTCTCCAGCTCCTCACCATCTCCCGGAGAGTGACTGAGAGCCAAGCTTTCCAAAGAAGGCAAGAAGCCCATTCTCTGATAAATGGAGAGTAATGATTCTTAAGTAATACCATGCAGCAGACACACAGGGAAGTTACCCTACCTTGTAAGCTCTTCTCGAAGATGTCCCGGGTCCACTGGGAAAAATTTCACCATAAATTTGAAAACAACCTCCTTAGGATCTTAAAACACAATATCTCCATAAGTTTTATTTTAATGTCCATCACAACAGTTCCAGGTCTTTCCACACACACACACACACACACACACACACACACACTTCCCCCTGTCCTCTCTCCCCCTCTCCCCATCACTCCCTCCCTCAGACTTTTCTTTTAAATTTCAATTTTTCACATTTCTAAGGTGGTGCTATCTCTGGATTGTGTCTTTATGTGGATAGCAATAGGGAAAGTTCTCCTGCCCCCGTCTACCCTCTCTCCCTCTGAGTTTCTTTTTGTAAAGCTGTGCCTCTTTCTGGGCCCTACTGGGTCCTTAAGAGGTGTCCCATTTAAAAAATAGATACCACTTGCCACTTGGGATTCTGCATTCCTGGCTGAGAGAAGAGCCCAGCTTTAGAAGCAGGTGATTATCATCTGGCATCAAGCATCTCAGAAGGGGAACTAGAAGTGGATGGACTGCTGCTGCTTTGTTGCTTAAAATCTGCTTTAAGAAAACACATCTACTTGCCTTCACTCCTATTCGCATTTGAAAAGAAGAAAAGAAACTCTTTGCATCAAAAAGCAAACGCATCCGTGCACCATTAGCAGCATGCGTTCAGCAAATATTTGTCAAGTGCCTATTCTAGGCCAAGCATTGTCCTAGGCGAGTACCGGGAATGGAAGGGCAAGCCCTCATAGCCGGGTAGAAGAGGCAGCCCCGTAGACCGCTGCGAGCACTGAGTACCGAGCACCGAGTACCCGGCAAGCCCGAGAGGGAGGACAGAGGGCTCCGGTTAGATCGGAACTGTAGATAAACAACGATAACGCAAGGACATCCTTACACGGAGAAAATCTTTCTTTCTTAATCTGAAATTCCGGTTTAGGTGGATATCTTTTCTTTTCTCGGAGAGCCCTACGCCTGAAGGGAGTTGGCCACAGTCAGGAGAGGTAGGAATACGAAGGGGTCAGTGGCAGCGGGCCGGCTAGACAGGCAGGGGCGCTTGGCGGAGCGGGCTTACGAGTTCGGACTCCATTCTAAGGGCAACAAGGAGCCGCGGAAGCACGTGACGCCGGAGCGTGAGGTGGTCACCTTTGTATTTTCAGTAGCTCCCCTCGGAAGTAAGGTAGAGGACGGATTGGGGGAATCAGGGAGGAAGCCGTGGGACTAATGTGACAGACGATTAAAATGCGGTGGGAGGGGGCGCCTGGGTGGCTCAGTCGGTTAGGCGTCTGCCTTCCGCTCAGGTCGTGATCCCGGGGTCTTGGGATTGAGCCCTGCATCGGGCTCCCTGCTCGGCGGGGAGCCTGCCTCTCCCTCTCCCTCCGCTGCTCCACCCTGCTTGTGCTCTCTCTGTCTCTCTCAAATAAATAAAGTCTTTTAAAAAAAATAATAATAAATAAAATGCGGTGGGAGCAGACAGAACCAACACGGAGAGGGCAGGTAGAGCGAAGAGACACCCTAGGACGGCGTTTCTCAAAGTGTGACCGAACTCCCCCTGCATTCAGAAACACCTGTGGAATTTGTTTAACATGCAGGTTGCCTGCCCCCAAACCCGGGAATGAGGCCCGGGAATCTGCATTTGAACAAGTGATCCTAACACACACTGCAATTTCAGAACCGCCGCACTAGGTGCTGAAATACGGGGTGGGGGTGGGGGAGATTTCGTACATAGCAGGCACTCGAATGTGAACTGAAACAAATGGACAAAGTCTGTGGCATGATAAAACTAAAACATCTTCGGGCAGAAGGTGAATGGCATTGAAGATTGACCTTATAAGTAACAAGGTCAGGTTGCCTAAGATGGGCCAGCTGGGCACTTAGAGTATTTTAAGTTAAGGAGCTCAGTGGGTTAAGTGTCTGTCTTTGGCTCAGGTCCTGTTCTTGGCGTACTGGGATGGAGCCCCTAGTCCGGCTCCCTGCTCAGTGGGAAATCTGCTTGCCCCTTCTGCTTTGCTCCCCTCTACTTCTCATTCTCTCTCTCTCTCTCTCTCAAATAAATAAAATCTTTTTTAAAAAGATTGTTTTGAATTAAAAGCAATCAAAACCCAGTCAATTCAGGAAATGCTCTTTACCTCCCCCTCAACTGGTTAAACTTAGATTGGAAAGGAGAGCCTGTACCAGGAAGAGAGCTATCACCTTAGATAACTACATTCTAATATGAACTAGGTGTGGTAGACAGGGAGGGACCTCCCGAGGCCTGTTTGATCAAAGTCCTCTATGTCCCATTGTTTCTGAGTGGGTCCCAGCCAACATTTGTTTACCAAACATTTACTTTTTCTTCTTCCTGTGAATTGCTTTCTTTCCTTTTGAAGTGCCAGACCCCTACCCCCTTCTTTGTTCAGGATGACACACTGGCCTCACTTTGTCTGACTGTCTTGGTAATTTCCATGTCTGTGTGGCCTCCCCATACGTACGAGATTAAATTTGAATTTCCCCTGTTCATCTGTCTCGTGTCAATTTGATTCTTAGTCCTGCTAGAAGGACCTTGAAGGGCAGAGGAAATTCTTCCTTCCCCGGGGGACATCAAGGATGCTCCAAGGCTTGAGCCAATCCCCAGAGAGCTGTCACTACCCGAGTTCTTCCAATCTACCCAAAGATCCAGCAGCATGATTTTTTTTTCATCTTGGGCAAAATTAAAATGATTTTTTTAATTGCTACACTCACTGACCCTGTGAAGGATTAAAATAATGCCCCAAAGCCCTTTTTCTCCCCTTATATTTGGTGAGGAATAGCGCGGTGTCGCTGAAATGTTTTCAAGTTGTAACTGGGAATTAGATCCCTTCAGTTGATTTCCCATACTTACTTTTTACTTGCTTTGTGATGGGCTTCAGCAGTTCCAACCAGACCTGTGATAACATTAATGAAAAAAATGGGTAGGACATGGCATTTGAGTGCGGCTTTTTTTTTTTTTTTTGGTAACAGATAAAAGTCAACACAAAATAAACAAATACCAAGACTATTTAGACCCCCTTCTAAAGATAGATAGAAACAGCAGTGTCAAAGAGATGACGTACCTACACCACACTCAATCAACCCCCTTGTATTTTTCCAGTGACAGTGAACGTTGTTGATCTATAAACTCTTTGCTGTTGACATTTGAATCACTGCTCCCCTGCCTAAGTAGGGTGACAAAGGTGTCACATCCAAGGCTCATTAGTTACTACAAAGACTAATGAAGGCATTTGGCTCTGCATTTGAATCCTACAGCCCCCAAATGCCACCTTAATAGATCTAATGAGCCTTTCTGGGAAGGTGCCAGATAACAGATATGCCAATGCAGGACACAGAGAATGTTGGGAGCTGAGAGAGGGGGAAAAAAGAGCCCCCTGAATCCTCATTGGTGAGGTTAGGAGTCTTCATTGTGGAGGCTAAGGTCCAGCGTCTGGGAAATCAGAACGGATAAAGCAGAGGTTGCTGTTCTCGGGGTGACAGAAGAGGAGCAGAGGGGAGAAGAGTTTGTTCGGTAAACTGAGGTGATTTTAGATAGGCAAGGAGGGAAACTTGTTATTAAATCCAGGCATCTTGCAAGGGTTTGAACGCGTTTTCCTTTCTCAGTCAGGTTTGAGCCCTACGTCCCCAGCCACAAACTGCATTTTAGAGGTAATTGTAGACACAAAGAACCCTATAATGAAACCAACTTACATTATTTCCAGAATGGCTACAGAATTCTAATCCGAAATACTCCTTTTCAGCAAGATTTAGGTGGCTGCAACTCAGGTTAAACAGCGCCTTCCCGGATGACTTTTGCTAAACAAAACAGAGAGAGCACAGCAGAGTTTGCATTCCTAACCTGATACTGTCAGGCAGTGCGGAAGGAAGGGTAGGAGCCCCCTCCAACTCTCTGCAAACACTGTTTCTTGTAAGCACCGTTTAGACGTCCTGCATCCTCTCAGAGGACGATGTTTTACAGATAAATACATGCATCTACCTGTAGATTGTTTTAGGCGCCCCCCCCCTAGAAAAGCCTCAGACTCATGACAAACCCTCTTGGAAAAAGAGAGCCTTGCACTCAACTAGGGCAAGATTTGCAAATCTACCCTTTCAATGGAATTCTTTAATCAATTCATCCCACAGGCAATTTGAATGATTTCCCCCAAACTGACAGATAGTTTAATCAAGATGCAAATCTGACCTGCTTAAAACCCCTTCTGTGGCTCCCCTCAGGATAAAGTCTATACTCTGGCTCAGGAGGCTGGGCCCTCTCTGCTTCGCGTGGCCGTGCCTGCCCCTCCATCCTCTTCTCTCGCCCCTGCTCCTCGCTGGCATTTTCCTTCCTAATAATCGCAGCCTGCTCTGCCCCACACCTGTCAAGTGGTTTCACACCTCGTGCTTCTGCTCCTGTCATTCCTTCTCCACCTTTCTTTGGCTTGGCTCACTCCTCCTCAGCTCGGATGCCGTCTTCCCTGGAGAGCTTGCCCTGATCCCGATCAGCGACAGGTTGAGTCAAGGGCAACCTCTGTTCTCCCAAGCACCCTCGCTTACCCCACACGCGGCACTCTTAACCCAGGTGTCTGTCTTCCCCATTCGACTGAGTCCCTTCATAGCAGGGACCTCGCGTCATTTTTCTTGTGACTCACCATGGCTAACTCAGAGCCTGGCACCTACTAGGGACTCTTGAATGTCTGTCGCCCTGACATCACACTGGCCCACTGAGTCACATGAGTTCCTTGAGTAGACTTCACTTTGCATCCTTGCCCACCAAATCTCCCACCAATTCATTCACATAAGACCACACATCATTCCCCGCCCCCCCAAAGCCCACGGACACGGTGAGCACAAAACAGCCCCTTTCCTAGGCTTGAGCTTTGAAGCTTTCTCTTGGAAAATCTCTTTTCGAGCAGAGCGCAGCTGGGGCTGATCTCCAGCCGCCAGCGTGGCTGAACCCAAGGGTAGCTGTTGCAGGGAGGACTGTGATGGGAAAATTGGGCCCTGGCGGGTAGGCACAGAGACAGGCCGCTGAGAACCCCTAGTTAAAGCCAAGTCACGCGGCGCCCATGGTGCTGCTCAGGAAGCCGAGCGAGGGGAAATGGAGTTGGAAATCACCGACCCATAGAATTTACAGCAACCTTGAGAGGTCAGAGAGTCCAGCCACCCTCCTCCCGCCCTCTACCCTCTCCCTCAAGGCAGTGCCACGGCTGCTGAGTGTGTGGGGGGGGCACATCTGGGATTTAATAGCTTCCAGGAAGGCGGCCTACCCCACCCCCTTCCCCCAGCGACCCCAAATCCTCCCCTCTCCCCTGGACCTCGCTCCACTTGGTTACACCGTCCAAAGCTCCACCGACTCGAGATGCATGTGGGTTAACCAGGGTCCTGTTTTAAAATGCAAATAAGCCGCCAGGGGTGACACCTCATGCATCCCCAGCACCTGGAGAGAGCCAAGTGGGAGAGGGGGTTGGATTTTATGTGCGAGGTCACATTGGAGCTGTGGTCCTGAAGAAGGGGGTCAGCCCACATAGAGTTGGGGGTGTGCGCAAGGGCATGAAGGGCATTGGGGGTCAGTGGAGGAGGGGGCGTCTGTGAGGGAGGAGGGAAGAGGGAGTTTTTGCCTATGTGGCAACCTTGCCTAGGGCAAGTGCTGACACAGACCATTCCAGACAGATGAAATCGTTCCTATTTTTAAAGTCCTCCAGACAAGGAGCTGCCACGGGATTTTTATTATGAGAAAAAAAAAAAAAAGAAAAGAAGAAGAAGAAGAATTTCTAAAGAGAGATACGACAGCAATACTTTTTCCGACACCAAAGAAACATTTCAGTCATGAGGACCAAATTCCGTCACAGGCTTTCAGTTTCTTTGCAAACAATTTAAGAAACTCAGGATTTTCCTTTCTCCTCATTTTTGGATTTTTTTTTTTTCCATCGGAGTACTTAATCCTCCCCATCAAGGCTGCCACATTCCATGTGTTTGTATATTTAAAGGTTTCTGCTGTCCCAAAGAATATATAGCTATTCTTGTAAGGATTCCAATCAAGGCTTCCTTTTTGCTCCCTTCTGTAAGAGCCCATACCATGTTTATAAGAATAATCTCCTGATTCTTCTATCCTGGCACATGTTGCCAACTGGCTCTTAAAGCCTTTGGCATTTATGCATTTGGAGGTCAGTCGCTCACGTGGCTGGGGCTCTCCACCCCCACCTCGGGAGAGGCATTTCCCTTCAGCCCTCCAGAATGTACGTCGAAACTGGCCAGCCTTGTGGAACGTGTTGCATAATAGGCAAGGTCTTGGTTCTGTCTCAGCGTGCAGGCTTTAATGTTTTTTAACCATTATAATCCAATCCTGTGATTTTTAGGTTGCGATTATTTTTCTCATAATAACTCCTTACATACAACTTTTCTGGACTTTTTTTTTTCCCCTTTCTGGACTTTTGATCCTCTTTTCCATCGCAAGGTCTTGTTTAAGCTGACACTGTCAACATTCTAATCAAGCTCTTTAGTGGATCTAAATTCTTTACTACCAGTGCTCCCACTCAAGGAATTGGAACCACAATCCTGAATCTTGTTTTACCTTCTCCCTTGGATTACAGTAGAACAGCGTCCGCCTTAAAAAAAATACACACATACACACACAGTTGACCCTCAAGCAACACGGGTTTGAACTACAGGGGTACACTTATATGTGGATTTGTTTTGATAAATATAGTATAGTACTGCAGTATCTCACTACAAATGTGTTGTCTCTTTCTTATGATTTTCTTAATAACATTTTCTTTTCTCTGGCTTTATTGTAAGAATACAGTGTAGAATACACAGAACATACAAAATATGTATTAAGCGATTGTGTTATTGGTAAGACTTCCAGTCAACAGTAGACTAATAGTGGTTAAATTGGGGAGGAGTCAAAAGTTATACATGGATTTTCGACCATGTGAGGGGTCAGCACCCTTAACTCTTGTGTTGTTCAAGTATTATATATATATATATATAATTTAGAACTTTTTAGAACTTCCATTTATAATCTCCAATTTACAAACTCTGTTTCAATCATAACATTGATTTCTGGGGGCTCCAAACCCCTCTTCTCATGGGAACAACAAATATTCAAGGTGGTTACCTGTACAAAACAATCTACCACAGCCTTTACTCAGCTAGAGCTGTCATAGAACAATTTGTTAAATCAAGCCCGAATTGTAATCCTGCTCCACCCACTTACTAACTGGATGAATCAGGGAAAATCTTTTAGCTCACGGATTGACCTGCTTTTTCCAAGCACCTGAAAACAGAGACCATGTGTTTGAATACCTGGCAGTATGTACAGTGCCCGATAAAGAGTGGACATTCAATAAATGTTTGCTGAATAAATAGATGGATGGAGCCAAACAATTAACTTGATTCCTGTGCATTAGTAAGACAGTTCTCTCAGGAGGAAGAACAAATTAGTCACTGTGTGACTTAGGGCCAATTACTGACTCTTTCTGAGCCTCAGTTTACTCATCTGTAAAATGGAGATAATAGTAGTATTATCTCATAGAGTTGTGAGAATTAAAGAAGATAATTCACATCAAAGCCTTTAGTACAAGGCCTGGCACATCATAGGACTTAAGCAATGCACACGTATAGATAAATGCAAGAAGAGTCTGGAAAGATACACAGCAAATGTTAATAGCATTCTCCCCGGAGGATAGATTTAAAGAGGAATTTTAACTTTTTACTTTGTGAATAGCTGGATATGTTTTTAATGAGCAAGGACAGTAGAAACTCTCTTAACCAAATTCCACTCAATCATGCACAGAGAATGCTTTACAATCCCTCTTAATTAATTTATTTTTAAGCTTTTATTTTTAAGTAATCTCTACACCCAACGTGGGGCTCGAACCCACGATCCTGAGATCAAGAGTCCCACGCTCCCCCGACTGAGCCCGCCAGGCGCCCTACATTCTCTCTTTAAAGTACTGGCAGGGGCCTATGTCATGATGAAAGCCCATGACCACTAGGCTACTCTAATGGTTGTGTACTTCTACACCCATCAACTGAGTTCCACGCTCAATAATAATTATTTTCTTGAAAATATTTTTGATAATTCTACTTGTTACTGTAATCACACAATTAAAATTGTAAGTACACCAAAGAATCATGAACACTAGAAGCAAGGACTGTTTCTATGAAAACTAAGTTCATCACTTAGCAAAACCTCAGTAGGGGGGAATCCCCAAAACTGTGCCGTCAAATTAGCTTTGGATATGACAGCAGTAAAATACGGGGGGAGAAAACTCCGGAAGGATTCTGTACTCAAATTGCTTTGCAAGCACCCACATTCTTTCTCCACGTTAAGTAAGCAAATACTGGAAATCAAAGAGGGTGCATTATGGGTGTGGTTTATGGAAGAAAGACAAAAGAAATCAGACAGAAGTCCTTACTCAAAAAAGCTTTGACCCTATAGTAAAAGACTGGCAAATGACTAACAATGTATATGTTTTATGTCAAAATTAGAAGTTTAAGGGGCACCTAACTGGCTCCATTGGTAGAGCGTGCGACTCTTAATCTCAGGGTTGTGGGTTCGAGCCCCACATTGGGTGTAGTGATGACAAAAAAAAATAGAAGTTTAAGATGTCTATGTGTGTGTACTTATTATGATTTTCTGCTTTAACAAATTTTATGGATTAACTGACCAACAACCACCTTTGACCACATTAGATAAAGGAGATTCTAATGTATTTACATCTTGACTGTGTATTTTAAAAAAATATAGACTGTCATTAAGGTTTCGGAAAAGGATGAACTGGAACCAAATACAGCATACTATTAACAATAGCATAATCGATTATTTTCACTTTTTCCTTAGAGTTGTTATATTTTTCAGAGACATGCCATAGGCACTATAAAAGCTAAAAGCATAGTGCCAAACAAAAAGTCTTATATATGCTTTTCCTGTTTCCAGTGCTGATTCCCACACTGAAAATATTTCTCATGTTCCCCGCAGGAAACTGTTCTTGAAGTCACAGGTGGTTTTCACTCGTTCTCCTGACTTTATGGCTATGTCTTATTTTTATCCCAAAATATGACTGGATTAGCCCCGGCTGCCATCACAAAACGCCATAGACTGGGTGGCTTAAACAACATGTAGTTCTCATGTAGTTCTGAGGAGTGGAAGTTTGAGATCAGAGTACCAGCATGGTCAGGTTCTGTGAGGCCTCCTCCCGGCCTGCAGATGGCGGCCTTCTTGCTGTGTCCTCACCTAGCGGAAGGGGAGCTCTCTCCTCTTCCTCCTCTTCTTCTTCTTCTTCTTCTTCTTCTTCTTCGGCCACCAGACCTATTGGATCGGAGTCCTACCCTTATGATCCTATTTAACCTTAATTACTTCCTAAAAGCCCTATCTCCAAACACGACCACAGTAGTCCCATTGGGGATTAGAGGCTCAACAGACAAATTTGGCTGGGACGCAATTCGGTCCACAGCATTTACCCAGTTGGATGGCACACTTTAGTCACCCTAGCTGCCCTTTATGACTTTGGCTCTTTCCAAACATTAAATCCACTCTCAAATAATGAAGATTTATGAGGCATTTTGGAAAGAATGTGCCTGGTTACAGAAGGCCAAAACAAAGTTCCAAGACCGTGCCGAGTACCTGCAATAAACATGAGGAGGTGGCTAAGAATGCGGGCCCTGGAGTGGGACACAACCGGCTGTAGGTCTGCGCTCTACCTGCTAGAGGGATGATCTTGGACAGGCTATTTCATCTCTCTGAATTTCAATTTCCTTAATTGTAAAATAGGATTGTCAGAAGCCAAACACAAAAGGCCATATGTTCTCTGATTCCATTTATAAGAAGTGTCCAGGGGCACCTGGGTGGCTCAGTCATTGAGCGTCTGCCTTCGGCTCAGGTCATGGTCCCGGGATCCTGGGATCGAGCCCCGCATCGGGCTCCCTGCTTGGCGGGGGGCCTGCTTGTCCCTCTCCCACTCCCCCTGCTTGTGTTCCCTCTCTCACTGTCTCTCTCTCTGTCAAATAAATAAATAAAATCTTAAAAAAAAAAAAAAAAGAAGTGTCCAGAACAGGCAAATCCATAGAGACTGGGGGGGGCTTCTTTTGGGAAGAATGGAAATATTCCGGAATTAGATAGTTGTGATGTTTGCCCAACACAGTGAGTATACTAAAAACCACCGAATTGTACAATTTAAAAGGATGAATCTTATGGTATGTGAATCTCACCTCAATTTTTAAAAACTCATAGAGAGCATCCAATGAGAATATTGATGTCGAGGGCTTTACACAGTGTCAGGGCCATAGGAAGAGCTCAAAAAGAAGTGTTGACTGTAGGATGACCATCGTCCAAACTGGCACATTTTTGAGGCTTGACAGGGGTACTAGTAATTATTATATTGTCACAACAGGTGTAAACCGGGACCGTCCTGGACGAACCCTGATGTATGGTCATCTAGCTGTTAGCATCCGGATCACCCAAGGGGTCTGTTTGGATGAGGGCAACATTCACTTGATTATTCAAGATCTGGAATATTAAGGATCACACACATAAGTGTAAGTGTCCCCTCATAGAAACCAGTGTGTGTAGATCAGTCCTTCATTGGCAAGTGAATGAGTTGCCTTTGGGGCGTGTTAACACTCTGACCACTTTTTCATAGGTCACACTCCACATTTAACAGCCACACACACACAAAAACAGGAAAACGCCTTCATCAGTCTTAGCCTTCTCCTTAATAAACCGTTTAAAAGCTCATCCCTCACCTCCCCTTTAGCATGTTTTTCTCCATTCTTTATTCTCTTTACCCAATTCTTTTTGTTTTTCTATTGTAATCCACCCCCACCCCTTCCCCCGGCCCAAACTCCGGGCTTACTTCTGATGCCCTTGCCTTTGTCCTTCTATGTTTGCCTTTACTCTTCTGTGAACTTTCTCCCTTCTCTTTGATGCGATACACATTACCAAGCACGTGCTCTGTGCCGGGTACTTTCCCAGGCTCCAGGGCTACTGGAGTGAACTGGACACAGGCATTACCATGAAGGAATACATAGCAGGCTGGCAGGCCGAGCAGGCACATCAACAGGTAATCGCAGTAGCTGGGGCTAAGTGCCCTTGTGGAAGCATGTAAGCAGGGGGTAATATGAGATCACATCCAACGGGCCCCAAACCCAGAAAGATGGGAAAGGGCATAGCGCAATGGATTCCAACTTGTGCGGGGCGGGGGCGGGGGCGGGGGGTGGGGGGGGGAGGGACACCTAACCCGAGACAGGAAGCAAGAGTTGGAGTTAGCCAGGTGAAGAGCAGGTTAAGAGAAGGATGTCAGAGGCGGAGATTAGAGAGCCTGGTGTGAACGATACTGCCATGAGGTGTTCCTAAGGGAGCAAATGAGATACAGGGACTGGAAAAGCGGGCGGGAGCCTTACCAAGACGGGCCTTTTGTGCCTGAGAGGCCATAAGCCTGAAGGCAGGGTTTGAGGTGGGGATCGCTGAATGATTTTAAGTGGAAATTAACTTGGTCCCAGCTGGGTTTCAGGCGTGCCATCCCGGCAGTGGTTAGGGCAGAGGTTCCCAAACTGTAAAGTGCATATGAATCACCTGGAGATCTTGTGAAAATACAGATTCCAATTCGCTGGGTGGGAGGTGGGGCCTGAGAATCGGCATTTCTCACAAGCTCCCAGGTGAGACCGGTCTGGCTGCTGGTCTGCCACCTACACCTTGTGGGACAAGGGTGTGAGGAATAGAGGGAGCAGGGGGCAAAACAGGCAACAGGTGGATCAGGTGAGGCTCCTTCCGCGGCTTGGGGGAGAGAAGATAGGTGGTGGTGTGGACTTTGGCAGACCAGGAGGTGAGGTGTGAGACACGTCTCCATGGCCAGTGCAAGGGGGCTGGGGCAGGTACGGGAGAGTAAGAGGCCTGGAGGGCCTGGTGTTCCCTTCGCTTGCCCCGCTTTTGCTTTCGGCCGGGGCCAGGGTTTGCATCCACCACGGTGGAGCGTAGGCTACTTTCTGCTGCCTTTTATTCACCCTTCTGCATCGCCCTGCTCATCCTCAACATCTGTTTCTTCACCAGTTGGCCTACCGACCCCATGCACAACAAGGGGCTACCCCGGCAGCTTGCTTCCCTCACTTCCCACCACTCCTTGCTCCCGAATTCTCCCACCTATCTGCGAGTGGGGATACTTGGAACATTCCTCACCAATGCCTGCACATACCTGAGCCCCTCCTCAGACACTCCCTACCCTTTGCGCCAGTCTGGAAAGAAAATCATGGCTTGTCATATCAAAAACTTTCTGCCGACATACACTTACAAAATATCTCCTTGACGCTTCGTCTCTCTCTCTTTTTTAAAGACTTAATATTTATTTATTTGACACAGAGAGAGAGAGAGAGCACAAGCAGTGGGGAGCGGCAGACAGAGGGAGAGGGAGAAGCAGGCTTCCCGCGGAGCAGGGAGCCCAACACGGGCCTTGATCCCAGGACCCTGGGATCATGACCTGAGCCGAAGGTAGACACTTAACCGATGAGCCACCCAGGCGCCCCTGACACTCCGTCTCTGATCTGCTCACAGATTCCTTCTAAAAGTCACCCACTTGGAATTTTCTTTCTGGTCTTTTATGGTGCCCCTGAGAGCTTTCCTGTGTATTATCCCATTTGCAACTTGCCCCAGTCACCCACTCTGGAACTGGCCGAGAATCAGTTCCGTCCAGGATAGTATAAGCACATCGCCACTCAACATCTTTATGTAGAGGACTGTGAGCTAGTTCCTTCTGTCCAACCTCATGGCTAATTTCCATCTCTCCTTTTCCTCTTCATATACTGAACTCCAAATGGCATTTCAGAACCCAGAACCATGAAGGGCACTCTAGTGAGAGTATCTGATTTGTACTGAGTAGAATAGAGTCTGGAGATATTTCTGAATTTTGGTACCCTTCAGTACAGTTCCAGGGTTAGAATGTTTTCGGTGATGCTGATTTAATTTCAATCATGTAGGAAAATCTTGTTCTACTTCTTGGTCTACCCTTCTTCACCTCAGTCTAGCTCTTTGTTTATAAACAGCAACAGGCATACACCTCATTTATAGAGAGTTTGGGCCTCCAGAGGTAAGTCTTTTTGCTTCCCTGTCATCCACAGGCTAAATCCAGAAATCTCAGAACCCCTTAGGGATTAAACCCTGGGACTGCCCCTTTTAAAAGGTTGTTTCAGGATGTGAGGGCGATCTGGCTGTGATATCTGTCACCCCATTGATCGCCAGGGTTGATTCGGCTGATCTGGCTGGCTAGGCGGGTGTCCCCTTCCTCCCTCACCGCTCCATGTGCGTCCCTCCCGAAGCTGCGCGCTCGGTCGAAGAGGACGACCTTCCCCGATAGAGGAGAGGACCGTTCTTCGGTCAAGGGTATACGAGTAGCTGCGCTCCCTGCTAGAACCTCCAAACAAGCTCTCAAGGTCCATTTGTAGGAGAACGTAGGGTAGTCAAGCTTCCAAGACTCCAGACACATCCAAATGAGGCGCTGCACGTGGCAGTCTGCCTTTCTTAAAAAATAAATAAATAAATAAATAAATAAATAAATAAATAAATAAATAAAAGGTTGTTTCACTTTTCATTAAAAATGCAAATATCCCGGGGCACCTGGGTGGCTCAGTCATTAAGCATCTGCCTTCGGCTCAGGTCATGATCCCAGGGTCCTGGGATCGAGTCCCACATCGGGCTCCCTGCTCAGCAGGGAAACCTGCTTCTCCCTCTCCCACTCCCCCTGCTTGTGTTCCCTCTCTTGCTGTGTCTCTCTCTGTCAAATAAATAAATAAAATCTTAAAAAAAATGCAAATATCCTGGGGTGCCTGGGTGGCTCAGTTGGTTAAGCGTTTGCCTTCCGCTCAGGTCATGATCCCAGGGTCCTGGGACAGAGCCCCCCCCCCTCCCACCGTCTGGCTCCCTCTCCCTCTGCCTGCCTTTCCCCTACTTGTGCTCTCTATCTCTATCTCTCTGTCAAATAAGTAAAACCTTTTTTATTTTTTTTTGTAAAACCTTTTTTAAAAATGCAAATAACCTGACATTGCAAAAAAAAAAAAAAATAGGCCCATGTCTCACACATTTACCAATGGAATCAGACGCAACCAGTTTTCTAAGAAAGAAATTGAGCATGATTTCAGAGTATGCACTGGGTAAACCACCCAGGAACCTAGGAAATGGAGGTCCTTCAGGGCAAGGCAGAAGAAATCACTGGCCAAGCTGTAACCCTTCTGGGGGACTGAACTCCTGGTAAAAAGAAAGAATCACTGAGAGGCTGATTACCAGGTAGCAGCAGTTCATTCCAAAATGGAGCCATCTCTGCAGGCAGTCTGGTCTTTTAGCATCTGGTGGAGAGCAAGGTGCAGTTAGACACATCAAAGAACAAAGAATAAGTAGGAAGTCAACCAAGGCCCTTTCTAAGGAGCGCACAGGCTCAGCAATAAACCCTGGAGGGAATCAGTTTAACTGGGTACTTAAGATTTCCTGGTGGAGCTAAGCCGAGAGAATAGCCCTTGTATTTGCTTGTGCATGTGTGACATTCACACCAAGTTACAACTGGTTTTTATTTTATTTCTGAAAACACATAGCAGTTCAAAGTACTGTGTGTGTGATAGATGGGAGGCTTAAAGTTGCTTAGGATTAACTGCTCAGAAAGATTTCCAGCCCACGTGGCTGTCCTGGGGAGTGGCGGGGTGGGGGGAGGGAGAGGGCGGGGGGTTGGGCGAGGGCGGGGTCTGGGAGAATCAAACTGAGCAGCTGCCTGACTGCCATATTGATACTGACCAAACTAAGTTTGGAAGAGAACTCTGGAATCAGAGACCTAATCTAGTACCTGATAGATGATACTTTCTGGCAGTCACCTTTTGGAGGCTACAAGGGAATTGATGGTGTCATTGCCTGAGGCCTTATGGAGGCCTGGCGATGATCTAGACAAGTTGCATCTGATTCATACTCTTTGCCGGATGGTGTCTCATTGCTCAGTTACCCTTCATCCTAAAGGAATAAAAAGAAAAAAACCCTAAGAGTACCACCCTAATAGCAATCTTGCCCCCACTCCTGGGACACTGAAATTACCATGCCTATATTGGAAAGGCTGTTGAAAAGTGACAGGGTAATAATAGCATTCTCAAGACAGTGCTCCCAAGTCTTGTCGAAATTGCTAGCTACTCTGGGTAATTAAAACAATGATCATTGTTTGTTTCCATGTAATGCTTTAGCACTAAATCCATGTGGTGTGCATGATGCACAACCAGATTCCAAATGGTAGCTGAAGTTTTCCTTTAAACCTGAAGTCGATAAAACATTTTGTATGTATCTAGCAATACGCAACACTCAGGACACAAGAGAGACCATTAGATGTCATGTAGTCTGGCCCCTTCATTTTATAAGTGAGGAGATCTGGATCCAGTGCAAGGAAGATACTCCCCCAAAGGCTTTCAGCAGGTTAAAAGCAGAGCTGGGGCAGGGGGCGCCTGGGTGGCTCAGTCTGTTAATCATCTGCCTTCAGCTCAGGTCATGATCCCAGGGTCCTGGGACCGAACCCCGCATCGGGCTCCCTGCTCAGTGGGGAGCCTGCTTCTCCCTCTCCCTCTGCCACTCCCACTGCTTGTGCTCTCTCTCTGTCTCAAGTAAATAAATAAAATCTTAAAAAAGAATAATAAAAGCAGAGCCGGGACTGAGCCCATTTCATTACACCAGGCTGTCCTTGAATATAAAGAAAAAAACTGATGTCCAGGTATATGAAGGGCAAGAAAGATAAACACCTACAACTTGTCCCTTTCATCGTCACTCTGTTTTTCCTTAACTATCTTTTCTCACCTTTTGACTGTACTGTTGACTCCTATTTCTTTGCTGCTTACAACTCCAGTGTCTCTCCATTCCTGTCTCTTCCTTCCTAGAATTAGTTTTATTGCCTTTAGAAGGAGTGCTCAGTATGTTGCCCAGCGGGGCTCTGAGCTGGTTGGAAGCCACTCTGTTCTGACAGGTTGTGAATTTCACAGAAACTCTATAAAGGAGCCATTAAAGAATAATGTCTTTTAAAACATCTACTTAATAAGAGGCCATGAAACACAGCGTATTAGGGTTACTGTGGAGAAGCTGTGTTGACTGAACAGAGAATCTTTTTAAAATATATTCAGAAAACTCTGCCAAACTAAATGGAGTGGGGGAGGTACATGTGAAGTTTTGGGATCCATAAGAACGTAGTATATCCGTGTATAACATATACACCAACATGTTAAAATCTAGGCGATGGGATTTTATTTGCATTTTACTTTTTTCTTTTTGTTGCCAGAATTTTCTAATCTTTCCGTAATGAATGTACGTCCTATCATGTATTAAAGCTGGATGTGAAAATTGAAAAATAATAATGAACTTCTAAGGGCTTCTAACTGATTAGCAAGACGCGAAGTCATGTGAGCTATCACTCAGACTAATTTCCCTGTCACCAAGTGTCTCGTTCCCGCACCCTGTCAACACCCCCACGTTAGCCAGGTGTGCTGGCTTGTCGACACCTGCGGACTACACCAAGGGACCAGCTCTGCCCCGCAGCAAGGAACCTATAAGGGGCTCCTGACTCAGACTCAACTTGGCTTCTTACCAAGCTCCACCCTTGAAGAAGTCACTAAGGACCTGTTCTTTTGTTCCTCTCTCCCTACCTAGACATCTGTCTGAGTGCCTGACCCTTATTCACCTGGTTTTTAACTTAGGCTCCTGCCGTGCGCTTCTGGCTCTCACAGTAGCAGCTGGCTAGGCTCCCCCAGGCTCTGCTCTCCTCTTGATTGATCTTCACCTGCGTCTCGCACACAGGTGAGATTTGCTGAAGCGTGTGGCTTAGCGGTATCGCTGAACTCCGGGGCCTGCTGGCAGGATTCTGCCCCTTTCCTCCTAGTCTACCCTGCGTATAGCCAGCCAAGTCCTGAGGGCTGACTCACACAGGTGGGCCTTGGGTGACCTGGGCTCTAACACCCCAAAGCCTGGTGGTTACATATTCTTCTCAGTCTGGCTTAGTCTGGGGCTGATACCAGGTTCATAGACCTATGCCATCCTCCCTCCTCCAGGCTATTGCAATATGGCAGATCTATTGTTAGGATGTGCAGCGTACTAAAGCGGTTGTCTGGGATTCTCTTCCTGTACTCAGGGCCAAGCACAGCCAAGCCCAAAACAATTTGTATTCATGTGGATTTTTAAATACTTTACCTCGAAAATTCTAGCATTCAGGAAAGAAAGACAAAGCATGGTTTCACTTGCAAAATGCAGAATGGGAAGGGAGTAGTGGCAGGAATTGTTACTTCCTAGCAATCTTCAGTGGGAAACGGGGGTCCCAAGAGCTACTAACCTTTGGGTCTCAAAATTAGTTGCATACTCCCAGATCCCACACTCCCATATCTTGCTCCTAACTTCTTAGGTGCAATTATCTGTGCAGAAGGATCTGGGGAAGCTGACTCATTCATGTTTATAAATCAAAACCAAAAATATTCCTCCCTTCTGAATGTTGAATTTGACAATTGCTTGTCCCAGCTGAGGAGGCGCTACCCCACATTCCTACAAATGCGGAATCGAACAGACACGTTCACGGTGGCATCTCCATACAGACTTGGGGAACCTTTGTAGGCTATCAGGAGAACAGATGACCTCTCCCTTGTTGAACTTTGGGGGAGCCTGAGTCACGTATTTCTCATCTCTGGCAGTCAGCAAGGGTTTCCTGTGAGCACACGGTTTTGCCTGGATGCAGGTTTGGTCCAGGGAAATTTTGTTACTGTAATCCATGAAATGTTTGTGCCAGATCTCCCCTAACTTAAGACTTGACTTGCCTGCAGCTGAGAACAAGGAGAGAATTCATTCTTTCATTGCTTCAACAGATAGTTATTGAGCATCGACTATGTTTCTGGGAAAGTGCTGACTATATACTCTGGACAGTCCCGGACTTCACCAAATTAAGAGAACTCACTGTGCCTTTTTGGATGCATACCCCCCCCACACACACCATTGAGCCCCAAAGAATGACCTATCCTTATTGGCCTCATGCAATTCTCAGACACCCTAAACCTTATCTCTCCAACCCTGTCCATTTGTCTGAACCATTTCCATTGTCCATCATCTGTCCCATGAAAGCCCCTTCACGGCTATGTCAGGTCCTGCTCAGCCCAAGTCAGTTTCCCCTGAAACTGCTGACCTGGTTTTCTGCATCGTCACTCGAACACACACACAAGCCCTAACTGCTGAGAATGTCAGTACCAAAATAACTCCAACACAGTGACTCTTGAAAGACAAGAGTCTGAGAGTGGATATGGTGGTCAACTAAATGAGTTCTTAACCCAGAGGGTCCCGTGCAAATCCTGTTTCAACCACTTGCTATACTTCTCTGCCCAGATTGCTCATCTGTCAAATGGGGATATTAATAGCACCTACTTCACTGAGGATTTCAATGAGCTAATACACGGAAAGTACTGATAACTAGCACCTAGTATGTAATAAACATTCTTGTGATATATATTAGCTATCATCACTACTTTCTAGATCGGAAAGAAATTGAGTAGTAATTGTGGGCTAGTGACAATGGGGTTGACATTTGGAGGCAGGTGTGGGTGTGAGCAGATTAGAACACGTGGCCCAGCCATTTTGAGAGGAGTCCCCTAATTTGATTGCTTATGCAGGAAATGGAACTTATACAGCAACCACTATTATAGAAATGACGTTTCTTTCACTGTTTTGTTTTTAAGTGGGCTCCATGCCCTGCCCAACGTGGGGCTTGAACTCACCACCCTGAGATCGAGACCGAGCTGAGATCAAGAGTCGGACACTTAACTGACTGAGCCACCCAGGCGTCCCTCTTTCATTGTTTTTGAGGCTTTTCCCCCCTCATTCGGAAAGCAAAATATGCTCATTAAAAAAATCAGGGTAAAAAGCAGAAAAGCAAGAGGAAGAAATAAAGTGTTTATAATCTCATCCATCAAAAGACAGACAGTATGAGGACCTTAGGGTAAAGTTTTCCAGATAATTCTCAATGCATGTGATACAATAACACTTTCTGGTGACCAGTCTTTTTTAAAAGTTAGCATTATGGGGCGCCTGGGTGGCTCAGTCAGTTAAGCAGCTGCCTTCAGCTCAGGTCATGATCCCAGGGTCCTGGGATCGAGCCCCGTGTAGGGCTCCCTGCTCCGCGGGAAGCCTGCTTCTCCCTCTCCCACTCCCCCTGCTTGTGTTCCCTCTCTCGCTGTCCCTCTCTCTGTCAAATAAATAAATAAAGTCTTTAAAAAATATATAAAAATAAAAAGTTAGCATTATATTATAAATATCATCATTAGTAGGGGTGCCTGGCTGGCTCGCTCAGTAGAGCAGGCAACTTTTGATCTCTGCGTTGTAAATTTGAGCCCCAGGTTGGGTGTAGAGATTATTTAAAAATAAAATCTTAAAAAATGCCATCATTAGTTACTGTATAGAAAACCACCTGCAGGATGGACACATACATTGTTTTCTCCTTTTAGCTCTTGCAAACAACACGAAGATAGACATCTTCTTAACACAGAAAGATGCACACCCATCTTGGCACATCAACCTTAATCATTACCTTAGGAGACATTTCTCCAGCGTTATTAGCTTATTTATTATTAGCTTATTTAGGTTGCATTGTTATTAGCTTATTAGCTTATTTACGTGGCATTGTTGGCTGGTTGTCTTATTTTTGTCTGAGACTTTTAATGAAATACTAAGAAGTTTCACTTCTGTGTCAAATTTTAATTAAATACCGAAATACAAATACAAAGCGTGAAAAAATTCATGGCAGGGATTGCCCTTGCTTGGTAAAGCCGCGAAAGCACCTTGTGAACCCAGACTTCCTGCTGGGCCTGGGAAGTCTGGAGGCAGCAGGCTGTAGGGGAAGGGGGGGGTGGGCTCTGCAGTCAACACATGGACTTCAATTCCTGGCTCAAGTACTTACTTGCAGTTGTATGACCTTGGGCTCATTTTTAACCTTGTTGAACCTTAGTTTCTTCATATGAAACATCCTTTTTTATGACTTGGCCCATGCTTGTCTCTCCTATCTCATCTCTGTCTGTCACGGCTCTCAGAGAACCCTCTGCTCTCAACTGCAAAATCCAGTCAGACTGAGCTACTCCCCGGGCCTTTCCCTGTGTTTCTCCCTTGGTCTGGCCCAACCTTCAAACTCGAGTCCATTTCCCTCCCTGTGGCTCAGTAATTAGTACTGATCATTAGGGCTTAGGATAGACATCATCTCCCTTAAGGAAACCTTTCTGACCAACCCCTCAACATGCACACTTCAGTCCGGGTTATTTGCCCCTCTTCTTTTGTGCCATTAAAAACTATCCTTGCTGCTGTCATTTGCACATGTTACACTGCAGTGTGGGTACCTGTTTACATTTCTGGTTCTTCCACGAGTCTTTGAGGTCAGGTACTATTTCTTACTTTTCTCTGCATCCTCAGTAGGCAACACGGTGCGTGGACGCAGGGAAGGCTCCCCAGAACTTGTCAACTGACTGATGAATGAACGAAGTCGTGTAATCATACCTATTTACCACACTTATTAACTCACAATTGGATGACATAATGGAAGTGGAAATTCCTGGAACACAGGTCAGGAAATGGTATCTCGGAGCACTAAAGGCAGCTGACAGTATCTTTGGGAGGGATCTCTTGCAATCACTTAAAATGTTCTGGTGCAAAATTCTGGGGAACCTTTGTCTTTGCTGAAGTCTGTCGAAAGGTAAATTTCATCATCATAGAACGAATCGCAGAGGACAAAGGACCTTTTGTTTAAGACAGCTAAGCCCAGCGATTAGTGGTGAGGCGCCATGCCTAAAAGCTTCCAGGGCCTGGGGTCAGCTCACCCAGACAGACCTCCCCTCTCTGGCCCCACACCTTGGACCCAGAAGAGAAGGAGGAAGTGAGTAAAGGAGAAGAGAGGGAATAGAGCAAAGGGGGCTGGAATAAGATTCTGTGGGGCTAAGTAATTGCAGCTTTTGTGGAGCAGCTGTGTTTAGAACAGACAAGTTCTACATCAGAGTTCCACAGCCCCCAGAGAAGTGCCCCCCTGAACGCCTGTCACCTTCCATTCTTCCTGAGCTTTGCAGATCTTCCCTGCGGTGCCTCTCCTGGGCACTTCATTGGCCAATCCCCCCTACCTCCTGAGGTGCAAATGATCTGTTAAGGGTGGATCTCTCCGCAGTAGAACCGGTCTCACTGAATGTTCTTCCAGTTCTGACAGTCTGGCACAAAAGTGCTTCGTGGCACCTGGTCTCACAAAGGCCAGCACAGCTCTCAGCAGCTGGGATGGCAGGCCCCCAGGTCCTTTTAGGAAATTGCTGGCTCAGTCGGGCCACCTCCCAGGTGGCTCTGCCCCTCAGGCCATCCCCTTTTGATCCCCAGACGGTGCTCGGCTCAGTTTGAAGAATTTCTCGCGCTAGCTCCGGGTGCAATTGACAACAGCCTTGTCTCAAAGCGTCAGTGGGGACTGAGCTCTTATTCATGTAATGGGTTCGTATTTGTGACAGGCCCATGATGCAACTGCGGGGTAAAGGGCATTTGAAAGAAAGAGAGAAAATCCTATAGAATTCAGGGGAATCTTGCCCTTTAGCCAGTTGCACTCAGAGGAGGGCTTTAGCTGCGGGGGGCGGCTGAGGGGGGGCAGAAGGCGGGCCGGGGGCCCTGCACCTGATGAAAGTTAAAGGGGTGGCAAAGCCCCAACTCACTGAAACTCTTTGCAGAGATTCCCACGAGTGCAGACTTGAACGAACATCCAACCACCACCCACCCAGCTCCAGAGACAGTTCCCTGTTCCCACCCCCAGCGCCTCCAGTGTTCTGGAGTTCAGGTTCCCTCCTCCTTTCAGCTGCAGGGATGGGGGGAGAGGGGCAGGGGAGCAGTGGGGGTGGGAAGGCTTGAGTCCAGGCCTCTCCTCTGAGATGGAGCATCCGGAGGGCAGGCTGGCAGCCAGGTGACAGCAGAAGGTCCGGGGCCCCTAAAGGAGTGGGCCGGGCAGCACCTAAACCACACTTGGCCTGCTGCTCAGCCTGGCCCCAGGCCAGACAAAGCACAAGCACTTTCTTTCTTTTTCAGTTCAATTTATTCTCTGAACCAACAAACCTTAGGCTATGAGGGGCAAAGCAAACTCAGTAGTTTAAACAAAGGCATTCATCAGGCAGCTGGGGCCCCCTGCAATGACAAATAAATCCCTGGCAAAGAAACGGCCTCCATTGGCTAGACTGGGGATGCTAACGACGATTGCAGGACGCTTTTTCTGACGTGGTTTAGAAGCTCCTTCCCGGAGTTCTTTGCACAGGCAGGGGGTGGTATGGGTTGAGATGGGCTGTCTGTCATCCGACGCTGATGGAGCACCTAGCGTGGGGCAGGCTGCTCGGAACTAGAGGGTACATCATGAGGTTCTGGAAAACCAGGAAGCTTCACGACATATACAGCAACCCCACTTAAGCCATAATCCACACATACAGCGACCCCACTTGAGCCGTAAACCTGCCACCTAAAGAAAGAATGACCAGCCAAGGTTTGCAAGCTACACAGACCAGGGCTTGAACCCCGGCTCACCCATTAACTTAAATAGCACTGTGACCTTGGGTAAGTTGACTTCTCTGCACCTCACTTTACATGCTTGTAAATTCGAGATTTTTATTATTTTTATAGTAATAGTCTAGGCCTCATCCTCCTTCCAGGCCTTACTGCTGCTTGGACATAAATATCAGGACATGTGTTCACCATCTAAATTTGGAGCCAGATTCCATAAGGCATCAGTGTGGCAAACCCTTTTATACCACTTACTGGTGCTGTTCTAAGTGTTTTATGTATATTAACTCATCCAGCCTTTGTAGCAATTCTACGGAGTGGCTACTAATGTTCTCCTCCTTTTACAACTGAAAAAAACGGAACGCACAGAGAGCTTATGTAACTCTCCTAGACAGTGCTACTTCTTTGTGTGAAAATTACACGCAATAGTCCAAGTAAAATACACCGGCTGTGGATAAATCCGATCTGCGGTTATTAGTCAGTGGTACTGTTATCATTATTATTGACTACCTTAGCATTACTATGAGTAGTTACCACAGACTAATTTAAAATGTAGGTAAACACGAAGGGTTTGGCCATTTCCCTCTGCTTCCTTAAAGGAAGCCTAGCATTATTTTAGGTAACTGTAGGCGGTTACAGACCCTCCCAGGATTAATGGCTCCAGGGGGAAGAGCAAAATCCGCCCCGCCCCCCCCCCCCCCCCCCGCCCCGGGCCTGCTGACTAAGCAAAGGGCAAACCGCTAGAAAGGCAGGATAAATTCACCCCAGGAAGCCCCAGAGGAAGCAGACCTGGGGAAAGAGCACTTTGCCCGGAGGTAGGCTGCAAAATCAGGGCTGATCCAAAGAAACTCCCAAGTTAAGGGTGAAAGACGATTTGCCAACTGTAGAAGTAAAGAGGTCTGTAAGCAAGAGGGAGGGGAATTAACGTGCTTTGACTACCTACTTTGGGTCAGGAATCTGGTCATTTCATTTATCTTCACAGCGACTTCATGAGGTAGGTGCTATGATTATCCCAATTTTAGTGGTAAGGGCAGAGGCTCAGAGAGCTGAGGGGATTCACCTGAGGTTCCCCTGCTTAAGACTGCCAGGGCTGGGACCAGAACTCTCTCCATAACCCCATCGATAAATCCAAACAGAACTCATTATTGCCCACCCTAAACGTGCTCCTTTCATTCTGTTCTCCGTCTTGATGAATGGGGGCCACCACCCAACCGGTCACCTAAGGCAGGAATTTGAGGGTCATCTGGAAGCCTTCTCACTCATCTTCCATATCCAGACCAGCATCAATTGCTTCTAGAAATTCTACCTCATTAGCATCTCTGTATCCATCCTTCCCGTCTCCGCCATTCCCTGTCAGGCTGGAATACTGATAGTGGGGAGCATGGGTTAGGAGAGAGGCTGACTATCTAACAATGGCACCACTGAACTTGAAACTATCATCCAGACTCTGCCTGGCACCTCCAGCACGTAGAGGGCGAGCACAATTGGGGGGAAGGGCAGAGGGAGAGGAGGAGAGAGAAGCAGACTCCCTGCTGAGCAGGCAGCCCAACATGGGGCTGGATCCCAGGACCCTGAGATCATGACCTGAGCCAAAGGCAGCCGCTTAACCGACTGAGCCACCCAGGTGCCCTGCCCTCAATCCAAGTTTTTTGAGTTTACAGAACTCAGTCTCAGGCCAAGTGGCTTGCCCAAGGCCACACAGCTTACAAGTGGCAGAGTCCAATTTACCCTGCTTTATGAGATTCCAAATGCACATTATATCATTTATATGATGCCTCACAACAACTCAGGGAGCTAAGGGGTTAAGTGACTGGCCCAAGATTTACACAGCTAAAACGATGCATCTTTTGTAGCCCTAAATCCAGGTACATTCTTCTTATACCTGAATAATTTCCATCTCATTGGAGTTTGAAAACCTTTGCCTTATGAAGGGGTGGATCTCTATTTCACTGTTGACAGAGGTACAAAAGATCCCTCATCATTATAAATTGAAAAACCAGCTCCTAGACAAACATCCCAAAGGTAAATACCACTACCCCCCCACCCCCCAGAAAAATCCCTGGGCAGTTCTTTGCTTTCTTATTTACCTTGAATAGTGCTCAGTCCTGGCACCGCCTCCCTTGTGACTCTTGCAGAGAATGAGGCCCCGTGGCCTTTTGAGGGGTTCCCAAGGGAATGAGGTGAACTGACTCATTACGTTCTCTCGCTGGGTAAGCCACGAGGTACCCACTGCAGTGGCCAATGCTGTCACTTAGCAATCAGGTAAAATGTAAGATCTGAGAGATTTCATACCTCTTCTTTTGACTCTGGGCTCTAGAAACCATCGAAATGAAGTGTGCTTTTGGAAATTCACCACCAACAGCTTTTCTTCCCCTCTGCCACGCTTCTACTAAGGCAGAACTGTGTCAGGTTGTGGGGTGGGTAGCAGACAGAACTGTGTCAGATATAGTGATGGGATTATTGCCTTGAAACTCTCCCTCTAACCCGGAGATAAACAAACAGTTTAGGCTTAAAGGAAGGTCACCCTCCAAGGACACACCTGCTCCTGGCACCTGTGGGTGTTGGGAGGATTCAGCCTTGAGCTAGACCCCCGACCTCCTCTACTCTTTCTGAGAGCTCAGAAGGCCTTAGCTTTGGTCCTATCCTCCCTTTGTCTCTCGCGAAGAGTCCCAGTCCTCATGTTGAAGAGGCAAAACTGAACTTACACTAAAATCTGCAATTATTACTATTATTAGTTTTAAAGATTTTATGTATTTGTCGGGGGGGGGAGAGAGAGAGAGCGAGCACAAGCAGGGGGGCACGGCCCGCAGAGGGAAAAGCAGGCGGGGTGCCCGATGCGGGACTCGATCCCAGGACCCTGGGATCATGACCTGAGCCGAAGGCAGACGCTTAATGACTGAGCCACCCAGGCGCCCATGCAATTATTTTTTAAAAAGTAATGACCTTATTTCATTTCTCCTCTTGCCTGTCCACTCCTATCATCATTCTGTAGATAGAGTCCTTCTCTGTTTTTAAAGGATGCAGCCCAGGATCATGCAACACTAGGGATGGTGTTGATATTGGACAAGGATCAATTTTGTTCAATAAATATGACAGCTTGAAAAGTTAGATGAGGTTTTTCTTTTCACTAAACACATTTTCCTCATTGGATTACATTTAGCAGGTCCATCCCAGCCATTCCGAAGTCCCGTGTCTACCCTGCATCCCCCAAATACTCTTGGAAATGCATAAAGGAAAAGGCTGAACTCAGAGTTCATCTATAAAATCAACGCATAAACTCTCTGAGTATAGATACGCAAAGAAACTTCAAAGAGCCAGGATGTCTCCCAGGCCAGCCACTTTTCCCAGCAAGCTAACTGAAGGCATGAACAAGTCAAAGACAGGTCAATAACAGAGAGAGTTTGTCAATCATACAAGGGGAGTGAAAGGAATCAATGAAGCCCAAGTTGGTAGCTCCCAGCCAGCACTGCCCAAGGGAGAGTGTGCCCTTGGTCAAGAACTTTACTTCCCCATATGGTAGAGTCTACTGTGCCCAGAAGAGAGACTAAATGAATGAATGGGTGACTGGATGGTCTCAGTGACAGGGCCTTTGTGGAAATGGCTGCATTATCAGCCCATCAGATATTAGCGTCATGGGTCTAATTCCTTTAAATCAGACTCTTCTGACACTTGGCATCCGATGTAACTGAGGGGAGGCCCCTAGCGTCCCCAGTCCCACTGTAAATAGTGCCACTAGCATCCCGATTGTAAATACCAGTCTCTGACTACAGTTCTTGTGAAGTGCTGACAGATCAGCCTTCTGAGTCTGGAGCCCTGAGTCAGATCTTGGACACCAGCAAATTCATCAAGATTATGTTACCCGGGATGGAGGAAAAACAGAGGGTTCTGGATGTCAATTAGTCTCACCCAGGAGACATTATTCTATCTGAGCATGTGTCCTTTTGGTATTTCTACTACTGTACTTTCTGTAAAATCAACACCAATGCCCAAGACTCCATTATTTCTCCCCGTGCAGCCAATTCTTTCCTTAAATTTTATCTTAAAGAACAATTCTCCCCGGGACTGATCCATGCCTCTTGAGACTTCAGTCAACTTTGCTATCAAAAGCCCTTCTGTGTGGCTTTCTGTCACTGTTAATGGTTCTCTTCACTATGGGTCCTAGCGTTTCTTCATCCTGTTTAAGATATTAGTACTAATGGGGGCGCCTGGGGGGGGGCTCAGACTGCTAAGCCTCCCACTCTTGATTTGGGCTCAGGTCATGATCTTGTGTGGGGGGGTCCTGCGCTCAGCGGGGAGTCTGCTTCTCTCCCTCTCTCTCTCCCTCTGCCCCTCCCCCTACTCACACGTGCACTCTCTCAAATTAATAAACAAAATCTTTTAAAAAATGATATTAGTACTAATGGAAGAGGATGTTTAGGTTGCTTTTTTCCCCCTTTCCCCATTCAAAGCCCCCCAAAGTATGGTGCTGGGGTGATTTTAAGGAATTATTAACAGGGCTGAGGGACTTTATTTTTTTTTAAGATTTTATTTTTAAGTAATCTCTACATCTAATGTGGGGCTCGAACTCAAAACCCCGAGATCAAGAGTCACACGCTCCACCGACTGAGCCAGGCAGGTGCCCCCTGAGGGACCTTTTTAAGCTTCTGAATCAATGAAAAAATTCACACCAGGGTCTCCCTGGCCTCTAGAAATCACACTCTCATAGCTCTTCACATATGGGTAAGGAAGAAAGGATCTACTAATTGGTTTACAGTTGTCATCAAGGGCTCACTGTATGCCAAATTCTATGCCCTTTGAGGGCAACAGAAAATAATGTTCATGAGCAATAATACAAGACTAGAAGGCTACTGACAGATGCCTCTTCTGGATACAGAGGAGAAGACATGGCCCAGTGGAGAAGACTTCTGGATTGGAAGTCCCAGCTCTGCAATTATCTGCTGTGTAATGTGGCACAAGTCACTTCAGCTCCCTGAGCCTTTACCTCTTAATTTGCAAAATGGGCAAAGATTAACCTTTTCCCTCCCTTCCCTCACAGGGTGGAATGCAGGGTCAAAGGAACCAGTGGATGTGAGATTGCTTTGTCCATTTTAAAGTGTTGGCCCTTAAAATAAATAAAGTGTTAGCCCTTGGTGACTGCGTGCCATTGCTTGTCATCATCACCATCATCTTCATCATCATGAGCCCTCCTCCTCGTCAGTCTCCTGTCGTTAAGGAGAAGATCCTGTTGGACAAATGGATGCTAAGTTATGGTCCCACGCCCCTCGGGACGAAGCTGCCCGGGGGGTTGCCGTCAGTGCTCTTGCCCACTCTGGGTGACACCACGATTGCTACTTACAGAGCAGCCTTCCCAGGGCAAAAGGGATCAGATGCTGTGACACCCGAATTGCTGGGTATCAGATCTCTCCCATTATCTTCCCAAGGAACACAATGCGCTGCAGCTGGAAAGAGACAAACCGACTCGAAGCAAAATTAGGCTGGCTTCAAGTTGCTGTTACTGACTCCTCAGAAGGTGAATCTTAAAAAGCTCTGGTGCTCTGCCTCCCCCACCCCCCACCATTTAATTGGATCTGCGTTTAAGCTACACATTCAGAAAGCTCTTCTGTCACTTTTGGTCAAAGGTTTTTCTTTGAGTTGCTTGAATTCTCTATTAAAAACTTAGCCTAAAGCAGTGTCTTTTGAATACCCAACTCACTCATTCAGGTACTGGAGCACTGTGAGCCTACACCACCCGCCTGCAAATGGATAAACTACTCAAAAGATATTTTCCACCCTTTAAATAGAGTTCCAAGAAAGAATAGGAAATGCCTCAGACCTCTAATGGAAGCTATTTGCTGCAAAAACAAATCATTCAGGTCTGTGGACCTAGAAATGCCTTTTGCAAATCACAAGTGAAAGAAAGAGACAGCAAAACAGCCGCTGAAGCCATGAAGTCATCGCCCACAAAGCACATGATTCAAATAAAAATGAAATACTCATTTGAAAAATGGGTTACCCACATACCCAACGGCCGTTGTTAGTTTGTGTATAAAAGAAAACAACCAGCATTTTGTATGAATTTCATAGAACATGAACTACTTGTTCCTTGTTAGTAGCTAATATAAACATCAGAGCAAATAGCATCTTTTGTTCCAATAAAATCATAGAACATTTCAAAACGGCTCCTACATAAATCCTTACATCAAAATGTACATATCTTACGATTCCGGAAGATGAGCCCCAAATGATGTGCTTAATACATTTGTTCTTCCTTGAAGAGATGAGGTATAATTGTACGCAATCAGCTCGTAGCTAGGAATTATATTAAGAACCCTGAACTGTAAGTACTAAATCAAACTAAATAGTCTCTTACCCTATTTTTCTCTTCATACTTGTCATTACTTCCTCAAGTTCTCATTACGACTGCATAATTCTACCCCCTTGCCGAAACCCCAGGTTTCCTTCAGAAAAGGAGGGTAGCCTTCCCCTTCTCCTTTCCCTCACAACCATACTTTTCTCCCCACAAATGTTCATGGGGTGAGACTCACAAATTATTTCAATGAACACTAATACCTTTCTGGGTAGGACGAATAAGCTACTGCTGCTTTGTTTTTTTTTACAAATATTTAGCATCTCTTCCAAACTCGCTCTTGTTGTCCCTTGAGGAAAGAGAACCTGTTCTAGAAGAAAGGTTAATGTGAAAACACGAGCTACACTGTGATATTAAGTACAGATTTCTTTTTCCAAAGCTAAAAACCACAGTCCCTCCTTCATTTGGTCCTAAAGAAGACATAACATCGCCGGCTAATGGGCTGTCCACAAATGACCACTATTGAATGAATAATAAAGGAATAATAGCAATGTGATTTCCACTTACATCAACCACAAAAATCTTCTGGGAATCATCCAAAAACTGCACTTTTAAATGTAGCATTCTCGGAGAGGCCGTTGGGCTGCAAGCAGGCTTGGAGTGCTGTGGGAGCTGTGACAGGAAGAGGGGCTTTCTCCAGCTGGATGCCGTGCGCTTGGGGGCCCCCACCCCCACCCAGCCCCCCCCATCCCAGCAGGGCACACTTCAGCAGGGCGTTTGTGCTGCGCAGCGCTGGTGATCAATAGCATCTGGCCAATCTCCTATTTGGTCAACGTCAAATCCAACTGGACTCTCTCTAGCCCTCTTAAACTAGTTCCTTTCTTCAAAGGAAAAGAAAACGAGAGAAAGTATTCGCAACCTCTGGGGATTTTCTTTATTTCGCAAGAGCACAATTTGAAATCCCGAGATGAAGCTTGGTTAAACTGAGAACAGCTCTTCTCCAAAGTAAAGGGATTAGGTACTCATGTTAGTCTCATATGGCACTAGAAATCTCATGGCTGAACTAGGAAGCTTTATGTAGGATGATTTTAATTGTTTTGAATTTACATGATCTAAGAAATGAAAACTATGTAAAAAGGAATATACGGAAAAGCTTCACTTTTGCTTGCCCCCCTCTGTTCTGGGGGATCCCCATGCACCCCTATCAGTACCAGTTTTATTAGGGTTCTGTTGCTGTTAGTTACTTAGCCTTCAGTGTTTCTTTAAGCAAATACTGTACGAGCACATCGAACATATTTCTCTTATGCAGATAGCATGCTATTACCCTGTTTCGTGCCTTCCTTTTCTTCGTACATCACTTTGTGCATGGAATGCTTCCTCATTTCTTTTGACAGCTCTGTGATTTTGCACTGTGGGGGTAAAACATAGTTTACTCAAATGGTTCCCTATTGTTGGACGTGGGTTGTTTCCAACCTTTGGCTATTATAAACAAGGTTGAAATGAATATCTTCATCCGTATGTCATCTTATATGTGTGCAGGTCTAGCGGTCAGATAGATTTCCGGAAGTAGGATTGCCGGCCAAGAGTTACATGTTGGTAATTTTATAGTGATTTCAACGTTTTCCTTCATAAAGCTTGTTATGGGTTGAATTGTGTCCCCCCCAAATTCGTGTGTTGAAGTCCTAACCCCCGGTTTCTTGGAATATGGCTGTATTTAGCGATAGGGTCTATAAAGAGATAAGTGAACTGAAATGAGGCCATTAGGGTGGGCCCTAATCCAATAAGGCTGGTGTCCTTCTAAGTAGGGAAGATGAAGGCAGACACACACAGGGAGAAGACCATGTAAAGACACGGGCAAGAGAAAGACGTCCACCTACGAGCCAACGAGAGAGGCCTCAGAAGGAACCAACCCTGCCAGCACCTCGATCTCAGACTTCAAGCCTCCAGGGATTGTGAGAAAATAAATTTCTGTTGTTGTAAGCCACCCCGTCTCTGACGGAAGACCTACCAGACTAGTACAAGTGTTGTACCAGGGCGCAGTCCCACCGACAACGTATGACAGGGCCTGTTTTCTCCGGGCTCACCGACAGAGTGTGGTGTCAAACTTTGGGGTTTCTGCCAAAATGATAAGTGAGAAAAAGAATCTCAGTCCAGTTCTTTTTTTGTTTCGTTTTTTTCTAAGTAGGAGCCATGCCCAGTATGGAGCCCAACGTGGGGCTTGAACTCACAACCCTGAGATCGAGACCTGAGCTGAGATCATGAGTTGGATGCTCAACTGACTGAGCCACGCAGGAGCCACTCTCAGTGCAGTCCTAAGTCTGAATTTTAATTTTTCATCTTATGAGAGAAGTCCAGCATCTTTTCAGATGCTTAAGGGCCATTTAGATTTCTTTTTGGTCAACTCTCTGTTCATGTTCCACAGCCCCTCTTTAAAATATTGGCTATTGTCCTTTTCTCTTCAATCTCGAGCAACTATTTTAACACTAGCCCTTTGTCCGTGATATGAATTACAAATATTGTCCCCTATTTGTCCTTTGTCTTTCAACTTTGCTTATGGTGCAGGTTTGGTGTCATTTGCCATGGCAAGTTTTTGATTTCTGTGTTGTGAAATTTGTCTATCATTTTCTAAATGGCCTCTAGACTTTGAATCATAGTTAGAAAGGTCTTTCTCACTTCAAGGTTTTCTTTTAGTACTTTTGTGGTTTCATTTTATCTTGGTATATGATGTGACCTATGCATCAATTTTCACCTTTTTTCCGAATGGACACCTAGTTGTCCTGATGTCATTGATTAGAAAGTTCGTTCCTACCCATTGATTCGAGAAGCTGCCTTTATCATATATTTTTTAAATATTTATTTATTTATTTGAGAGAGAGAGAGAGCGCACAGAGGGAGGGGCAGAGGGAGAGGGAGAAACCATCTGGAGCGGACTCAGCGCTGAGCACAGAGTTCGACCTAGGGCTTGACCTCGAGCCCCTAATATCAGGACCTGAGCTGAAATCAAGAGTTAGATGTTTAACTGACTGTGCCACCCAGGTGCCCCATGCCTTTATCATATATTAAATTTCCATATGCATTTGGGTCTGTTTTGGGATTTTTATTCTATTCATGTACCAATTCCACACTGTTTTAATGTTTTTCACATTGTTTTCATTTTTGAGGCTCTAGAGTGTGTTTTATTTTTATTTTATTTTTAAAAATTTTTTAAATTAATTAATTTTTAAGCAATCTCTACACCCAACTTGGGGCTCGAACTCCAGACCCTGAGACCAAGAGTCACACACTCGACCAACTGAGCCAACCAGGTGCCCTTCCAGACAGAGTATGTTTTAATATCTAGTGAGGCTGTTCCACACATTGATCTCATTTACAGAGTTTTCCTGGCTTTTCTTGTTTACTTATTTTTCTATACAAGCTTGTAAAATGTGTTAAAATGATAAATTTACTTATGGAAAGTTGGTTTGTCTCAGATGGCGAGTCTTCTTATTCATGGGGCATGTATATCAACTTGCTCAGTTGTACTTTCATGTCCTTCTCTTCTGGAATGTAGTACTTAATAAACATTTTCTGAAACATACACAAAACCAAAATTTTAGTACACTAAACTCCCATACACTCATCATCCAGATTAAATATTGTTATGAGATGAATTGTATTCTTCCACAATTCATATATTGAAGCTCTAACCCCTGGTTCCTCAGAATGTGACTGTATTTGAAGATAGGGCCTTTAAAGATAGTGAAGTTAGAATTGGGCCTTTAGGGTGGGTCCTAATCCAATCCGACTGGTGTCCTTATAAAAAAAAGGAAATTTGTACACACATGTACCAGAGATGTGCATGCACAGAAGAAAGACTATGTGAGGACATAACGAGAGGGCAGCCATCTGCAAGCCGAAGAGAGAGGCCTCAGAAGAAACAAACTTGTTGACACCTTGCTCTTGGATTTTTAGCCCTGAGAAGTGTAAGAAGTAAATTTCTGTTGCTTATGCTACCTAGGTTGTGGTATTTTCTTATGGCAGCCCTAGAAAACTAACACAAATAGTATTAAGATTTTGCCATTTCTTTCTCTCTCTACCTCCCAGGAATTATTATCATTATTACTATTGTTAATCTTTTTTTTAAAGATTTTATTTTTAAGTACTCTCTATACCCAACCTAGGGCTTAAACTCACAACCCTGAGATCAATAGTCACATGTTCTACCCACTGAGCCAGCCAGGCTCTGCTCTTAGGAATTATTTTAAAGCAAATTCCAGATATCACATCATGTCATTTCACTCCCTTCATATGCTTGCTATTGATCTCTTAAAAATATGGGCATCTTCTTCGTATAACCCCAAGACCATTATCACAACTAAGAAAATTTTCTTGTTGTCATACCTAGTCCATGTTCAAATTTCCCCAGTTGTTTCAATTTTTTTTTAAACCGTTGGTTGCTTTGAATCAGGATCCAAACAAGTTCTGTATGCTGCATTTAGTTGTTACATCTATTAATTTTCTTTTAATTTCTTTCTTTTCTTTTAAGCCGTACCCTTGCTCCCATTCAATGCCTTTGATTGAAGAAACTTAGCCAATTGTCCTATGGAATGTTCCACGTTCTGGATCTGTCTGCTTGCTTCCTTGTGTTGTCATTTTATTTGTTACCCTGCTCCTCATATTCCTTATAAATGGAAGGTAGCTATAAGTGCTTGATGAGATTCACATCCAAATTTTCCTTGTAAGAAGACTTCATAGTTGATACTGTGTACTTCATCAAGAGGCATATGTCTGGTCGTTTCTAGTGAGACTAGGATTGATTAATGGGTTTAAGTAATGAACGTCCAAGTGTTTGAAAGCATTCCTCACATAGGTTTTGTGCATTTATTATACATTCACTCCTAGGTATTTACTCTTTGTGGTTGCTTTTTAAAATGGAGGTCTTTTGTTCCATCTTCTAACTGAAAGCTGTTGGCACATATGAAGGGTATTTTTATATATTAATTTGCTATCTTGCTAACATACTGAACTTTCTTAAACCTTTGTAGTAGTTTTTCATTCGATTCTTGAGTTTTCAGATATCAGACAATCAGGGGCGCCTGGGGGGCTCAGTCGGTTAAGCGGCTGCCTTTGGCTCAGGTCACGATCCCAGGGTCCTGGGATGGAGCCCCGCATCGGGCTCCCTGCTCAGCAGGGAGCCTGCTTCTCCCTCTCCCCCTGCTTGTGCTCTCTCTGTCAAATAAATAAATAAAATCTTTAAAAAAACAGAATAAAATTCCAGTTTAGCTGAATTTTAAACTTCCCTGCTCAGTGGGGAGTCTGCTTCTCCCCTCTCCCCCTGCCTGCCCCTGCCCCTCTTGTACACACACTCTCTCTGGCAAATAAATACAATCTTATTTAAAAAAAAAGGTATCAGACAATTATATGTGAACAGAAATGGTTTACCTCTTCCTTTCCATTTCTTACAACATTAATTTCTTTCTTTTCTCTGATCGGATTGGCTAATAGCTCCAGTGAAATGTGAAATCGGAGCGACAATAGTGAGCATCCTTTAAGTAAAACACTGGCTTTTGAAGGAGATATTTAAAAACATATATTTCAACCTGATCAGGCAAGAAGCCCAAAAACACCACGCTTTGTCTATATTGAACTAACTTATTCGATGTCACTAAATAAATAGGCTGGTAAAATTAGACCAATGAAAAGCCGTCATCTGCTGGACAAGAGTATATACCTTTGGTAATATTTTGACAGCTCACAGCGCAGCCTTGACAACAGCTCCAAGTGGGGAGGCAGCTGCAAGGCTGGTGGAAAAAGCAGTAGCTTTGTGACCAAAGAATCTATTTTATTTTTTTTAAAGATTGTTTATTTATTTGAGAGAGAGAGAATGAGAGATAGAGAGCACGAGAGGGAAGAGGGTCAGAGGGAGAAGCAGACACCCTGCTGAGCAGGGAGCCCGACGCGGGGCTCAATCCCGGGACTCCAGGATCATGACCTGAGCCGAAGGCAGTCGCTCAACCGACTGAGCCACCCAGGCGCCCCAAAGAATCTATTTTAAATCTTACCAGCAATGTGACCCGAGGCAGGTCACTTCCGCTCCCTGCACCTCAATTTCCCAACCTATAAAATAAGGTGACAGTTCTAATCCATAGGGTTGTGAGAAAGTGCCTGGTACACAGCTGGCACTCAACAAATGTTTGCGGAGTGAGTGAATATTAAGGAAATAAATATGACTAAATCACTCTTTGCTGAAGTTTCAAATGGTAAATGAAGGAGTTCTGTCTTTCCCTCTCTTTTTCCACCTAGACTTGATTCCTGCAGTTATTGCTGTGGCAATGTGTTACTAATAGACTGCGATCCAAAACAGGAAACTGTCCTAAAGGAAATTTTCAGATTCTACTTTAAAATAAAAATCCCAAATTGAGCTCACCCTTGGAAAAATGAGCCTGGCCAGTCTGTCTTCACTTAGTTCCTCCACACATAGGGAGGGGGAGAGGGAACGCTGGGCAAGGCGCCAGAATAGGAGCGAACGGAGATTGGGGAATGGACTCCAGGGTTTGTGAGCTAGGATGGAAATCGAAGACTGTACGATGTAGCTTTTACCATTATCGTGTTGAAATAACGAGAATAAACCAAAACCAAAAATAAAAAGCACCACCCAGCTGTCTTCTCCTAAGATCCAAACAGTGATCTGTGGCATAACTTAAGGGATAAAAGTTAAGAATTCTGACCAAAATTATGGCCCCAGTTCCTGTCATTTCATCATTAGTGCCTCATTTCTTTGGGGTTGTTATTCTTCTTCAGGAGTCCCTTATTTTTTCCCAGGTTTATTGAGGTAGAATTGACATTTACCACTGTGTAAGTTTAAGGTGTACAACGTGATGATTTGATACACTTATATACTGCGAAATGATTACCTCAGCAGCCTTATTTAACACCTCCATTACCTCACTTAATAACCATTTCTGTTTTGTAATGAGAAAATTTAAGATCCACTCTTAGTAACTTTCAAGTATACAATATAGCATTAACTGTGATCACCATGCTGTACATTGGATTTCCAGAACTTAATCATTTTTTAATTGGAAGTTTGCACCCTTTGACCAACATCTCTCCATTCTCCGTGCCCCCCAGCCCCTCGCAACTACCATTCTATTCTGTTTCCGGGAATTTGGCTTTTTTAGATTCTACACATAAGCCATATTATACAGTATTCGTCGTTCTCTGTCTGGTTTATTTCACTCAGCAAAGTGTCCTCAGTGTTCATCCAAGTTGTCTCAAATGGCAGGATTTCCTTCTTTCCCATGGCTGAATAATATTCCATTATATATATACAAACACAGCTTCCTTGCCCAACCATCTGTAGACTGGTACAGCCATAACTTGGCTATTATGAATAATGCTGCCGTGAACATGGGGGTGCGGTGTCTCTTTGAGATCTTGATTTCATTTCCTTTGGATATATACCCAGAAATGGAATTGCGGACCATATGGTAGGTCTACTTTCATTTTTTGAGGAACCACCATACTGTTTTCCATAGTGCCTGTACCAATTTACATTTCCATCAGTAGTGCACCAGGATTCCCCTTTTTCCCACATTTCTACCAACACTTATCTCTTGTCTTTTTGATAATAACCATTCTAATAAGTGTGGGATAATATCTCACTGTGGTTTTGATGTGCATTTCCCTGATGACTAGTGATATTAAGCATATTTTTAGGTACCTGTTGACCATTCGTAAATCTTATTTGGAAATATGTCTACTCAGTTCCTTTGCCCATTTTTTAATTGAATTGTTTTGGGAGTGTGTGTGTGTGTGTGTGTGTGTGTGTGTGTGTGTGTGGAGGAGGGGTTTTGCTATCGAGTTGTATGAATTCCTTATATAGTCTATATATCAACCCCTTATCAGATATATGATTTGTAAATATTTTCTTCCATTCCATAGGTTGTCTGTTTGTTTTGTTGTTTCTTTTGCTCTGCATGAACTTTTTAGTTTGAGGTAGTTTCACTTATTTATTTTGGTCTTGTTGTTTGTGCTTTTGGTGTCATATGCAAAAAATCATTACTAAGATCTATGTCAAATAGCTTTTTCCCTATGTTTTATACTCCTATGAGTTTTATGTCTTTAGTCTTTAATGCCTGAGTCCATTTTTTTTATTTTTTAAAAAATTTTATTTATCTTAGAGAGAGAGAAAGCACAAGTGGGGGGAGGGGCAGGGAGGAGGGTAAGAGAGAATCCCAAACAGACTTCCCGCTGAGCATAGAGCCCAATGTGAGGCTCAATCCCAGGACCCTGAGATCATGACCTAAGCAGAATTCAAGAGTTGAATGCTCAACCGACTGAGGCATCCAAGTGCCCCTGATTCCTGAATCCATTTAAAGTTAATTTTCATAAGTGGTGTAGGATGAAGGTCAATTTCATTCTTGTGCATGTGACTGTCCAATTTTCACAACACCATCAAAGAAGGTATCCTTTCCCTATTGAGTATTCTTTTTTTTTTAAATGAATGCCTTTGCATTTTTTTTTGAAATTTATTTATTTATTTTGAGAGAGTGAGAATGAGAGAGAGAGAGAGAGAGAGAGAGAGCGCACATGAGAGGGGGGAGGGCCAGAGGGAGAAGCAGGTTCCTCGCTGAGCAGGAAGCCTGATGCGGGACTCGATCCCGGGACTCCAGGATCATGACCTGAGCCGAAGGCAGTCGCTCAACCAACTGAGACACCCAGGCGCCCCCTATTGAGTATTCTTAACTGCCTTGTCAAATATTAGTTGACTGTACAGGCAAGAGATTATTTCTGGGCTTTTGATTCTGTTTTATTGGTTTATGTGTCTGTTTTTATGCCAGTATCACACTGCTTTGATCACCATAACTTTGCAGTATAGTTAAAGTAAAGAAGTGGGCTGCCTCTTGTTTTGTGTTATTCAGGGTCATTTGTAGTTCCATATAAATTTTAGGATTATTTTTTCTCTTTCTGGGAAAAATGCCATTGGAATTTTGATAGGGATTGCATGGAATCTATAGATGGCTTGGGGTAGTATGGATATTTTAACAGTATTAATTCTTCTAATCCATGTACATGGGGTATGTCTCCATTAATTTGTGTCCTCTTCAATTTCTTTATTCAATGTCTTATAGTTTTATGTTTATAGAGCATTCACCTCCTTAGTTAAATTTATTCCTAAGTATTTTATTGTTTTAGGTGCTATTGTGAATGTGACTGTTTTCTTTATTTCTTTTTTAGATATTTTATTGTTAGTTTATCAAAATGCAACTTTTTTTGTATGTTGAGTTCCTATTTTGCAACTTCACTGAATTTGTTGATTAGTTTGAATAGTTTTTTGGAGCCTTTAGGAGTTCTCTATATAAGATCATATCATCTGCAAAGAGTGACAATTTTACTTTTTCCATTCTGATTTGGACACTTTATTCCTTTTTCTTGCCTGATTGCTCTGGCTGGGACTTCCAGTATGATTTTGACTAAGAATGTGAGAGTGGACCACTTGTCTTGTTCTTTTTTAAAAAAAAGATTTTATTTATTTATTTGACAGAGACGGAGACAGCGAGAGAGGGAACACAAGCAGGGGGAGTGGGAGAGGGAGAAGCAGGCTTCCCGTGGAGCAGGGCGCTCGATGCGGGACTCGATCCCAGGACTCTGGGATCATGACCTGAGCTGAAGGCAGATGCTTAACGACTGAGCCACCCAGGCATCCCCATTTGTCTTGTTCTTGATCTTAGAGGAAAAGCTTTCAAACATTAACTATTGAGTATGATGCTAGCTGTGGGATTGTCATATATGGCCTTTAATATGTTGTTATGGTCCTTCTATGCCCAATTTGTTGAGAGTTTTTTTTATCATGAAAGGATGATCTATTTTGTCAAATGCTTTTCTGCATCTATTGAGATGATCAGATAATTATTATCTTTCATTCTATTAATGTGGTGTATAACATCTATTGATTTGTATATGTTGGATCATCCTTGCATCTCAGGGATAAATTCCACTTATACATGGCGTATGATCCTTTTATTGTCTATTGAACTCATTTTGCTAACACTTTACTGAGATTTCTTTGCACCTATATTCATCAGGGATATTAGCCTGTAATTTTTTTGTGGTGGCTATCTGCCTTTGGTATCAGGGTAATGCTAGCTTTGTGAAATGGTTTGGGAGTGTGCTCTCCTCCTCAATTTTTTTAAGATTTATTTATTTGGGAGAGAGAGAGAGAGAACACACACAAGCAGGGGGAGGGGCAGGCAGAGAGGGAGAGAAATCCCCAAGAAGACTCCCTACTGAGCATGGAGCCAGACATGGGGCTTGATCCCAAACCTTGAGGTCATGACCTGAGCCAAAATCAAGAGCTAGATGCTCAACCGACTGAGCCACCCAGGCACCCCTCTCCTCTTCAATTTTTAGAAGTGTTTAGAAGGATTGGCCTTAACTTTTCTCTAATAGTTTGGTAAAATTTCTTGGGAAACCATCTGGTCCTGGGTTTTTGTTGGGAGATTTTCGATTATGGATTGAATCTTGTTGTTTGTTATTGGTCTGTTCAGATTTTCTATTGCTTCATGATTTTGTCTTGGGAGGTTGTATTTTTCTAGGAATTATCCATTTCTTCAAGTTTATCCTATTTGTTGCTGTATAATTGTTCCTAGTAATCTATAATCCTTTACATTTCTGTGTAATGTCTCCACTTTTATTTCTGATTTTAGTTTTTTGAGTCTTCTCTCTTTTCTTATTTAGTCTCACTAGGGTTTGTCAAATTTGTTTATATATTTCTTTTTAGAAAGGGTTTTTAGGGGCACCTGGGTGGCTCAGTCAGTTAAGCATCTGCCGTCGGCTCAGGTCATGATCCCACGGTCCTGGGATCCGGCCCCACATTGGGCTCCCTGCTCAGCGGGGAACTTGCTTCTCCTCTCCCTCTGCCTGCCCCTCTGTCTGCTGCTCTGCCTACTTGTGCTCTGTCTCTGTCAAATAAATAAATAAAATCTTTAAAAAATAAAAATAAAAAACAAAACAGAGCTTTTAGTGGCATTGATCTTTTCTATTGTTTTTCTGGTCTCTGGATCATTTATTTCTGCTATAGTCTTTATTTCCTTCATTCTACTACATTTGGGCTTAGTTTTTTTTTTTTTCTAGTCTCTTGAGGTGTAAAGTTAGGCTGCCTGAGATCTTTCTTTTTCCTTAATGTAGGTATTTACTGCTATGAACTCTGTCTTAGAAGTGTTTTTGTAGCATCCCATAAATTTTGGCATATAATGTTTCCATTTTTGTTTGTTTCAAAATACTTTTTCTTTTGATTTCTTCTTTGACCCATTGATTGTTCAGGAGTGTGTTGAATTTCCGCATATTTGTGGACTTTCCAGTTCTCCTCCTGTTATTGATTTTTGGTTTCCTAGCACTGTGGTTGGAAAAGATACTCAGTATGATTTCAGTCTTCTTAAATTTGCTAAGACTTGTTTTGTGACCTATGATATGCTCTATCCTGGAGAATATTCCACATGAACTTGAGAAGAATGTACTGGTGCTGTTGGATCGACTGTCCCATGTATGTCTTTTAGGTCCATTTGGTTTAGACTATAATTTATGTCCAGCATTTCCTTATTGGTTTTCTATCTGGGGGATTTATCTACTGTTGAAAGTGGGGTATTGACATCCTCCACTATTGTTGCATTGTTGTCTATTTCTCCCTTCAGATCAGTTAGTATTTGTTTAATATATTTGCATGCTCTGAGATTGAGTGCATATATATTTATAATTGTTATATACTCTTCATGAATTGACCCTTTTATCACTATGTGACCTTCTTCATCTCTTGTTATAGGTTTTTGTTTTTTTTTTTTAGGAAGTAAGCCACACTTGTAATCATTCTTTTTTTTTTTTTAAAGGTTTTATTTATTTATTTATTTGACAGAGAGAGTGAGAGAGCACAAGCAGGGGGAACAGTAGAGGGAGAGGGAGAAGCAGGCTCCCCGTCAAGCAGGGAGCCCGATGCAGGGCTCCATCCCAGGACCCTGAGATCATGACCTGAGCCAAAGGCAGACGCTTAACCATCTGAGCCACCCAGGCGCCCCATATAGTTTTTTTCTTGAAGTCTATTTTATCTGATGTAAGGATAGCCATCCCCGCTCTCTTTTATTTCCATGGAATATCTTTTTCATCCCTTCACTTTGAGCCTATGTGTGTCCTTATAGCTGAAGTGAGTCTCTTGTAGGCAGCATATTGTTGAATCTTGTTTTTAACCCATTCAGCCACTGTATGACTTTTGAATGGAGAATTTAATCCATTTACATTTAGAGTAATTGTTGATAGGTAAGAACTTACTAATGCCTTCTTATTAATTGTTTTCTGGCTGTTTTGTATTTCCCTTGTTCAAGAGTTCCTTATAAAAGTGCCAGTAGTCCTTGATGTTAATCAACTTTACTACAGGGGCGCCTGGGTGGCTCTGTTGGTTAAGCAACTGCCTTCGGCTCAGGTCATGATCTCAGGGTCCTGGGGTCGAGCCCCACATCAGGCTCCTTGCTCAGCAGGGAGCCTGCTTCTCCCTCTCCCTCTACCCGCTACTCCACCTGCTTGTGCTCTCTCTCTCTCTGTCAATTAAACAAATAAATAATCTAAAAAAAATCAACTTTACTACAATGGATTTAATAGAATGTCAGAGCTGAAAGGAACTTTCTTAGGTGTATTGATTTATTCATTTCCTGTATCTCTCATGAAAATAATTTTTTATGAACATATAAAAATAAATGTTCATTTTTTCAAAGTTAAACAACATAAACAAAGAAGGAATTAGAACCACCTGAATTTAATTAAACAAACCTGAGATAATCACCATTAACATCTTAGTAAACCATCTTTAAAAAAAAATGATGGTAGTAGTCCAGGTACTATCATTTGTCAACTGGGTGATGGTTGATATTCTCTGAACCTGTTTCCTCACCTATAAAATAGGAAAAACACACACTGGGTAGCAAACATTGACAGTGTGTCAGTGCTTTGCACAGATCCCCTCAGATACCTTTTACTACTTTTGTGTACCCATCTTCCTGGCTTCTATACATTTTGTTTTTAAAGGCCAGCACTTGCAGCTCTTTTGAAGAGGATGGCCCTTGGGTGACTAGTGCCACTTTCCCTAAAAGTGCAGAAAATGAGAAAAGCCTAAGAGTTTACATCCCCCCAGGCCAGTCATTAGCCAGTGGCTAGTGCAGAAGTATAAAAGTCCACCTCTAATGGGTAATTTACATGCCAGAGCTCGTCTGAAGGATAAAGCTAAGGCTGGGACTTAGTCCAAAATTGCACCATTTTTGGCTTCTTCTGTATCCCATTTTCCCCATTCTTTCTGGTTCTTATAGGAGAAATGGCTTAACAAACTACATGCATGAGAAACTTCATCTCCTTGTCTTCTTGTGGCTAACCCAATCTAAAACACTCCAGTTACTTACCTCACAGGTTATTGTCAAAATAACTCAAGAAAGTGGAAGTGACTACCCTTGCTAGGTCATGGGTGCTCCCATGACCATCCTTTCTGCTTTCCTCTTCAAGGATGTGTTCTACGTAGGACTGACTCTCAGGATACATGCAGAACTACCTCTTTAGAAGTGAATCTTTGCCTCTGCTTCGAGTTGAAGAAATGACCACTTTTTCTAGCCCATTCTTTCTTTCCAGGCATTTTATTAATTATCTATTTTTAAAGATTTATTTGTTCATTTGAGTGGGGAGGGGCAGAAGGAGAGGGAGAGAGAGAATCTCAAGCAGACTCCCTGTTGGGTGCGGAACCTAATGCCAGGCTCCATCGCCCAATCCTGAGATCATGACCTGAGCTGAAACCAAAAGTCAGACACTCAACAAGCCACTCAGGTGCCCCTCTTTCCAAGCATTTTAATCCCAAGAATACTAATGGTTATAACTTACACATATTGAGCTCTTACCATAGTCAGAAGATTTGAATATGTTACCACATTTTATCCTCACAATAGCCTCTGAAATAGGAATTCTTCTTATTATTTCTATTTTATAGATGAAAAAAAGGAGATTCAGAAAAAATAATTGTCAGCAAATACCAATACTGGGATGTTAACTCGGGTCATACATTCATGACTTCAGTGCCCAACTCTTGATTGCTACACATACTGTCTCTCACTTTTCACCTACCTTTCACTCAGGGAACTCAGGAATCCTGATTTTTGTCCCCAGAATCTCATCACTGACAATATGCCTCCATTAGATCCTGACATTCTCTCCTGGTCAAGTCCCTGAATTTCTGTAGTCTCCATCCTTGATCTTTGCTTTGAGTCTTCTGTGTAAAACAGTTTATCTTTAAATGATTGTTCTGAGACTTCTGGGAAAATGAGCTTTTGTTGAGTGTTCATTATGAGTTAGATTCTTTGCTAATCAGTTCATCAGCTCATTTAATTTCCACACAAACCTATCATGAGGGTACTATTTTTATCAGATAAGGAATAAAGATTGTTTTGCACATGAAAAAAATGAGGATCTGGGAGGTCTTACCCAAAGATCACCCAAGCAATAATTGGCAAGCCTGAAATTTGGAGCCAGTTGACTCCAATGTTTGAATTTGTTCTTTTTCCATCAGGCTGCCTGTTACCTTTATTTTTTTAGAGACGTTATTTATTTATTTGACAGCAAGAGAGAGAGAGAGAGAGCACAAGCAGGGGGAGTGGCAGGCACAGGGAGAGGGAGTAACGGACTCCCTGCCGAGCAGGGAACCTGATGCAGGGCTCGATCTGGGGCTCAATCCCAGGGTCCCGGGATCATGACCTGAGCCAAAGGCACACACTCAACTGACTGAACCACCCAGGTGCCCCAACTTTATTTGTCCTATTCTTAAATTTAACTTGTTGGCTCCAGAGCTAAACGTGTTGCCTCGGTTCTTACTGATGCACTATCATGGAAGAGGGTGGCATGCTTTTGGGGCACATACTTATGTTTCACCAGGAGCTCAGTCTGAATTTTGCTAACTGTGTCATTTGCCCATAGGTTTTTGACAAGGGTGGACAGAAGTGATGAGGCCAAGTCTTTCTGCTTCCTATACAGTCAACTCCCATTACACACCTAACTGTCCTAGAAGAAGAATGGCAAGAGGGTTGACAGGGTAGGTGGGCGACAAAGGAGGACATGTTTCTTATCCCGATTGGAAGTTCTTATTGTCACACCAACATGTCACTCAATTTTTTCAGGGTCTTAGTTAGGTAAGAGGCACTAAGATTTTCTAAGCTGCCTATTATGTGTGAGCCTTCTTCATAAGCTATTCATCCATCATTCATTCAAAAATAGCTGTTGAGCCCTGTTAATGTGAAGCATCATTGTAGACACTGGAAACGCATCGGTGAACAAACCAGGCAAAATATCTGCTGTTCTAGAGCTTACATTCTAGTGGAAACCAGACAGAATCTTGCTTTTCTTTCCCCCGCTCCAGTCCCAACTCCAACCCCTTGCATCTTTGCTTTTATTTATTTAATATATTGGGGTTCCGGGTGAGAAGTCATTTGAAAAAGGGATCTTGCTGCCTAGATAAAAAATGAAGTTTGGGAAAGACCACTCTAAACAAATCAGATAATTAAAGCTAAAGTAGATCCATAATTCAAACACAATCCTTTAGATCTTTAGAAACTCCTTTTGTTGGAAAGAAAAATGGATGCTCTTTTCTGAGAACATCATTCCAAGTATGAATCAGTTCTGAGTAAAGCCTTTTGTCTTAGACAGCGAGAAAGATTTGAACCCTTTTGTTGTCAAAACTGCAAAAAAAAACTCCAAATAAATTACAATATTGTATTTTAAAATTACCGAGTGAGGGTTAATTACAGCAACATTGTTCTGTCATTTAATTTTCATTGGCACTGAATAAAGTAGCTGCTATGATTACCACATTCAGCGATTAGGAAACTAAAGCTTGGCTAGGTTGAGTTACTTGCTGCTATAGGAAGCAGGAGTAACAGCGCTTGGGTGGAGACGTGTCTGTGTTTCATCCACACAGCCCATATGTGGAAGAGCTGGGAGTTGAATCTAAGTGTGTCGAACTGCAAAGCCCAGACATTTTTCACTTGAGTAGATCCTTTCCCTTAAGCCCGACTGTACCTGTGTTTCTACTCTTTACACTGATACTAATGAAAGACAGTGTCTGAGAGACTTCGCCAAAGCTTTGGCTGAGAAAGGAAGGGCAGTGTGGATGCCACAGCATGTGTCTCGGGTGGGCTTTTCCAGGGGTCGTTTGACCCCAGACCGCTAGGATTGACCATGCCAGGGAGGGCCTGCATTTGAAGGAAAGCAGTCTTGCCTCCTGTCAGATTTCCGGAATTGAATTTCAATCAGCTATGAAGGAAAGGACAGCCATTAATTAGTTCCTTTCCACTCCTTGAAAATTTCCTGTGATCCCTGCAAAGACAATCCAGGTTCACGGAGGTGCAATGAAACCCTTGAAGGGAAGGGACACGGGGGCATATTGTGTTGCTGAGAAAAGCCAAGAAGGCAGTATGTATCCAGCTGACTGTGTGCCAAGGGTTTAGCTTAGAAGCACGAAGCATAGTACATTCTTCCTTATTTGCCCCTCAGCTCTGGCTTCCTCAAATACCAGTCCAGAGTCAGTGTACAGCTGAAATATTCAGCAAGTAATGGATGCCCTCCATTGGCAGAACACAGCCAGGTCTTTGAGAGCAGATACAGTGAAATCCAGCAGATGGTGATGTTTCCAAACAAGGTGATGTGGAGCGTGACTTGGAGCAGCCTGGGAGGTCTGAAGTGTTTACGGATGCCAAACTACAAGAAGGCTTCACGTGTTGCTTAAAAGTCAAAGGGCATCTCTAAAAACCATGAAGATGATGGGTCTATGCCGAGGGAGGGAAAGAAACAACTTGGGGCGGGCTGCTTGGGGCCAGAAATCAATCATTCCTCCTCTAGACAAGGAACCCTTTAGCCTCCTGGGGACTGAGCCTGCGCCCCCGTCCCCGGAGGGCCCCTGGTACTTTCTGTCTTGGAGGACGAGATACATGACTAAAAATTAGAGCTGATGTCAGACATTTCTGCGAGAAAGTAAGGTCTAATGTCTGTCCTAAGATCAGCCCAGATGAGGCCCCACGTCCCACATGATCTATATCAGTGGTTGGCAAACTTTCAGGAAGGGCAGGCCACAGCTTTATTTAGCCCCTCTAATTTAAGGTTGTGCATGCCAGGAATACATTTGAGCATTTGAGGTCTCTTGACTCAACCCTTCACATATATACAGTAAATATGATTTCTTAAGTGTTCAAGGGTCTTCTTTTAAAATTCAGCAGTGAATGCCATTTGGCCACTTTTGTGTGTTTCCCTGCCTTGACTTTTCCTTGCAGATCGCCTCCTTGGATCCTGTCATCTACCTTGACAAAATGGAGCCCCCGGCCGTCACCTCCCCCCAGCCTGTGCCCCCTGCCTTACAATTTCCCTGGGGAGTAGAGGATTTGTCTCCAGAGGTCAAGCCACTGGTACTCCCTTTCCCCTGGCCCCCGAGGCCCTTCTCTCTCAATTCTGGAGCACATGCAGTCCATCCCTGTAGCCTCAATTCCTGCTAGGAATGTGGTCCAGCAGGCTGAGCGCTCCAGACCTCCCAGAGACCACCACAGCACCGTGGGTTTGCTCACCTTCTTCCTCTTTCTCTTGGTCCTCTTCCCAGGCCAATTTACTCATTCTCCATGCCATGGCTTAAATGTCACTGCTGCAGCAGAGCTGTCTCACCTGATGACCTGGACTAGAACAAATGTCCCTCCTAAACATGCTCATAAGCCCCTTTGTAGCACTAATCACAACTCTCAATTAAAAATTATTTAAATTATGGCATAATGTCTATCCCCTGTCCTGGACTGTGCGATCCACGAGGACAGGGGAAGTGTCTGCTTTGTTCACCACGATATCCCTAGTAGGTAATACAGTTAATAATCATAATATTCACTAATAATAAGCACTTATATGCGCCAGACATCGGTCTATGTGCTCATGTGTGTGCTGTGTGTATATTAATTCAATCAATCCTTGCAACAATCCTATAAGATGTGCACTATTATTACCACTGTTTGAGAGGCGAGGACACTGAAGCATGGGGAGGTTCAGTAGCTTGCCTAAGGTCAGGTGGCTGGGAAGTTATAGAGCTGGGATTTGAACTCAAGTAACAGGACATCAGAGTCCACGTTGTTAACTGTTACATTTGTCCGTGAGACTAATACATGAATGGAAATGAATGAAATGAAATGAAAAGATCCATCTGTACCATAATCCCCAGTTATGATCAAAAGCACTCCTCTTCGTGGACCTCAGAAATAGCCTTTTGTAAGTAAAACTGGAAGCCATATGGAAGTAAGCACGCATTTGTTGGCAATCTCTGCTTAGAGGGGCCCATCCAAGCAGAATTGTCCTCTGTCAGGCCAGCCAGAGAATCCTTTGGACTCAACTCGCTTTGTATCACACATCGAAAAGTACATTTCTAAAAGTCCAGCAGAGATTTAGGAAGACCGTATCTTTAACACAAGGCAGTGAAAGGCTGAATGATACCATATTATCGGGATTAGGTTTATTGTGAGCAATAGAAAATCCCCAAATAACAGAAGTTCATTTCTCTTTCATGTTCAATAAATCCCAAGGTCGTCAGCGCAGGACGGGAGCATCGTGTTTCATGGTGACAGGGGCTGTGGAAGGAAATGTCAATCAGGGAGCAAGAAATAAAAGACTGCCATTTAGGTCAGAGGTGTGGGCTAGTTATACCAAATGGAAAGTCATCATCATAGAGATGGTAACCAAAACCCTAGGAGTTGGAACCCAAGCTCTTTCTTGTCTCTCTGCCAGCTTCCATTCTGAGTTATGGTCCAAAATGACAGTTAAAGCTCCAGCCACTATTTTCTGTTCTGACCGTTAGGGAAGAGAAGGGAAGAAGACTGGCATGCCCTTTAACCTTTTTACCTCTAAGGACACCTCCCAGAAGTTGCGTGTGTCACTTTTGCTTGTATCCCATTGGCCAAATGGGCCAAATCTATCTGCAAGGGAAGCTAGGAAATGCAGTCTTTATTTCAGGGGGTCCTGTGCCCAGCTTCAGATTGCAGTTTCACTGTTAAGGAATAAGAGGAGACCTGATACTGTGCAACAAGTAGTGGTCTCAGCCATAGATACAAGAGATTCTAAACAAAGACCCAAGGAGTCTAAAGGAGCAAAGGACATACATGGTTAAGGGATCAAGGAAAACCTCGATGGACAAGTTGATGATTGAAATGGGTTTGAAGCACGGGAAGAATTTTGTTGGGGTAGATGTGTTGTCAGAAGCACATTTTGGATAGAGAGAAGAGTCAAAGCACATGGAGAGTGGAATGAGCAGAATAAGTTGTTTTGTTTGCCACTTAAGGTCCAAGTTGGGGAGCAGTGGAAGGTGAGGCTGCCATGGAAAGATGGAATCATTTGGGGAAGGCTTGGAATGCTGGAGCAAAGCGTCTGTATTTAATCTGCTGGTCAAAGGGGAAGTAACTAAAGGCTTTGTGCAGAGCAGTAGTGTATTCTGAATGCCACCACAGCAACAGAGTTGCAACTTCTGAGCAGAGGAGGGATGGGATCTGAAGATGATAGCAGCACAAATATGTAATTTGGAATAGAAGAAGCAGAAACACAGTGAGACTATAGTAATAGTCAAAGCAAATGGTAACATGAGCCTGAGTCAAGCAGGCATTGTGGGGGTGCAGAGAAGGAGACACATAGGAGGCACAGTGGAGAGAGGGAATCTACTGAAATTTACTGTTGATTGTGGGATGGAAGATGAGTGAAAGATCATCCTGAGATTTCAAATCTAAATGGCTGGAAGAAAATAGAACCATTCATCAATCAGAGCACAGAGAAGAAGAAGAGGTTGGGGGTAGGGCGGAGAGGGGAAATGGTGAGGTCAGTTTGAGGCATGTTGAGTTTGAAGCGCCTTTGGGATACCTCGATGAAGATGTGTATCAGGAAGTAAGCTATAAGCATCTACAGCCCAGGACAGAGGGCTGGACTACAGACACATATTTGAAAATCTTCATTATAGAAGCAATAACAGAAGCCCTTGGAAGTGTAAGATTTCAGAACTTGAATGTCAAGGGGGACAAAGATAGGCCAATATCATGAGGTTTCCAAAATAAGAGTTTCAAGAAGGAGAAGGAAGATCAATATTGTCAGCTGCTATAGAGAGCTCAGAGGATGAAGACTGGGAAAGGAACACCAGGGGCAACTAGCTGCAAGAGCACTGGACAGTCTTGGGTGGTGAGGAGCTATGAGAAGTGATGGGGAAAATGCGGGTGGGGAGGCCATGCAAGGCAAGGAAGAAGGGTAATGACCCAGATTGCAAGGTACCAAGTGTGGGTGAATGGTCAGGAAGTTGGGGTGCAGGTTGTAGACCACACATTAAGTCTTTAATGTGTGAGCGAGTATGGTCATCAGATATGCTCACTTTTAAGTAAAGCATGGGATGTTAGAACTGGAAGCACCCTTAGAAACTTCATCTAATCCTCAGCTGAATGGTATTAAGAACAAAATCTATGTCCACAGAGGAACACCTAACTGCTTCTGCCCTGGGCTTTTACTAACCAAGGGACCAGACTTTCCTTGACCCCGTAGGAACCCATGTGAACAGGACTTGCAAAAACACTCCCCAATCCCATTTAACAATATAGGGAATATTTCCAAGGATTCAAAGTCTCACACCAGGGAATGAATTGTCAGTCTTCTCTATGGAGATACCATATCCCCTGTGGGGGCACCTATAGAGATAAATGTTCCAATTACTAATTTGGGACCAGAAAACATTATCCCAAGGCAGACAGAATTTTTGGAGCCCTAGTGGCCTTGCAAACTAAAGTGGGCTCAGCTCACTTACCACAACTTACCAAAAGGCTCACTCTCCTCAGTCCTCTGATATCGGTGAGGTAGTTGAGGATAGAAACCTCTGTGGATTTGCAGGAGACACTTCCATCTAGTTCATGAATGTAGGACCTAAATAGCAGACAAGAGCTTTGTTCTTTACATATGTTTCTTCTTGAGAAATTGCAGAAGAAAGAATCGGACCTCAAGGTCCCAGCAGACCCTGATAAAAGGCCACATATACTCTTACAGGCTGAAATAAAGGCCACACATAAGGGAAGAGCAATGTAATTTCTTTTAAATTCAAAAGTCTTCCACTCACCCGATTTTTTTTTTTATAATTTAGAAGAGTAAACATGCAACCCCTATCCAATAAATTAAAAAACAACAAAAAACATACCTTCCATGACCCCAAACAGAAGCTCTGTACCCATTAAGCAATAACTTCCTATTGCCCCCTCACCTCAGCCTTGGTGACCTCTACTTTCCATTTCTGTAAATTTGCCCATACTAGATATTTCATATAAATGGCACCACATAATATGTGGCCTTTTGTGTCTGGGTTATTTCATTTAGCATCATGTTTTCAAGGTTCAGATGAGGGGAAGGAAGTGAAATGTGGAATGGGAGTAGGGGGTCACAGAGTGAGAGAAAGGACACTCAAGACCCTAAGGAAGGTGGAAGGAGAGAGACGGAGACAGACTTTACAAAACAGAGACACACAAAGAGGAGACAAGAGGGCATTCCATCTTGGAGTTGTGGGAGGGTATAGGTCTATGGAGAGGGTGACTAAAGATAAATGCTAGTCCTAGACTTAGCAAAGATATATCAGAGTTATCACTTGACCTCCGAACTACCCACAGGCTCCACAAAATTTCAAAAACCATCCTTTTCCCACTGGGAACGGACCTCTGCATTTATTTTCAAACCAAAGTTTTATTTTTTTGAAGTAAAACTTCACGTACCCAAGGAATTCTGAAGGTTTTCCATATTTATGTAAGAATGGCTGGAAATCTCCTTTAGAATCTTAGAGGTGTCCATTTTCTAGCTTTAATTTTAAATTCTGTATTCCTGGAAAGTTTATTTCCTAGAACAACAATGAGATACCATGACACACCTATTAGAATGGCTAAAATCCAAAAGAGAGATGGCACCAAATGCTAACGAGGATGTGGAGCAACAGGAACTCTTGTTCATTGCTGATGGGAAAGCAAAATGCTACGAGCTACTTTGGAAGATAGTCTGCAACTTCTACAAACTACACATACTTTTACCATCCTGTCCAGCAACGGCACTCCTTGGTATTTACCCCACTGAGGTGCAAAGTTACATCCTCACAAAAACCTACACATAAATGTTTACAGCAGCTTTATTTATAACTGCCAAAACTTGGAAGTAAGCAAGATATCATTTGATAGGTGAATGAATAAACAAACTGTCGCACATCCAAACGCTAGAATATGATTCAGCACGAATAATGAGTTATCAAGCTTCAAAAAGACATGTGTTTAAGCAGGAGTCTGCTTCTCCCTCTCCTTCTGCCCCTCTCCCCTGCTCGTGCTCTCTCTCTCTCAAGTAAATAAATAAAATCTTTAAAAAATAATGATAATAGGGAAAACTGTGGCAGAGGCTGGTGGTGGTGGAAAGAGTGAGTATATGGGAACTCTCTGTACTTTCTGCCCAATTTTTCTGTAAACCTAAAACTGCTCTAGAAACAAAGTCTATTAATGAAAAAAGATAGGCAAATGAAAAGGTCATTCACCCCTCCCAAAAGTTTATTTCTCCTTTACATATTTTTGTGGTTGTTGCTATTTATTATCTCTGCAAGGACACTACCTCCACCAAAAGTCTGGATTTGATTGTGAGAAACTACCCAGAACAAAGACATAAATTTTGATTTCCAGTTCAAACTTTAGAAATTAGGAGGTAGCTTCAATCTCTCCAAGAGCAAAGACCATCTAAAATTCTTAGAATGGCACCCACACTTTCACCTCTCTTCACAGCTTATCAAGTCTTCTATCGAGTAGTCAGAGGTTTGGGTCTGAACGGCATCTTTACAGCCACCCCTCTGGTGAGGGTTTATTCTCTTGACTGGAAACTTGTCCCTGGAGCAATGGTATTCTTTCATACTTGCTAACTGTATTTGTTTCTGAAGGTTTCCCTGACAAATTACCACAAACTGGGTGGCTCAAAACAACAGAAATTGATTCTCTCTTAGTTCTGGAGGCTAGCAGGCTGAGATCAATGTGTCAGCATGGCCACACTCCCCCGAGACTCTGGGTGAAATCCTCCTTTGACTCTGCCTAGCTTCTGGTGGTAGCCACCAAACCTCGGCGTTCCTTGAGTTAAATAAAGCTGCATCATCGGATCTCTGCCTCTGTCATCAGGTGGCACTCTCTTGTCCTCTTAAAAGGATACCAATCATATTGGATGAAGGGCCTACCCCACTCCACTAAGACCTCATCCTAACTTGATTACATGATCAACAACCTTATTTCCAAATAGGGTCACATTTTCTGGGCGCCTGGGTGGCTCAGTTGGTTAAGTGACTGCCTTCGGCTCAGGTCATGATCCTGGAGTCCCGGGATCGAGTCCCGCATCGGGGTCCCCGCTCGGCAGGGAGTCGGCTCCTCCCTCTGACCTTCCTCCCTCTCGTGCTCTCTCTCTACCATTCTCTCTCTCTCTCAATAAATAAATAAAAATCTTAAAAAAAAAAGAAATGACATTTTCTACTTAGAATAGCCTTGGGACTCTAGATAGACCAAAAGTTCAACTCTTATTATCATGTCCAGTCATGCTTCTTCAGAAATCAGGCTGAACATTCATTCAGAGGTTCCACCTAAGCCAGGAGCTCTGAAGAAGCTCTTCTCAGCCTCACTGGGCAGGACTGTGTGCCTCCTTGAAGTCATCAAGACTGCCAGCTCACACAATGTAGGGAGCACCATCTAAAAACAGGCCTCCAACCCTCTAAATTATTCACAGCCTTAGTTCGGAACTTCCTCCCCTAGCCCATTCTTTCCCACTTCCTTCTGATTCTTTCAGCTTCTGTTCTCATGGCTCCTCTCAACGATGATGGTCATACTTGTTCTTTGGACTTGATGCTCAGCACCATTTCTCTGGCTTTGACCAATATTAACCCCCCTGGGCCCCAAATTTAACTTACCAAAGACCATATTGTCACCATGCATTGTGTGCCAAGACTCTACAATGTCCATCTGTATGTGGGCACAGTCATCCTCAGGCAGTGCTCCCATTGGACCATACCACCTTTGTGAACCAGAACCAAACATCAAGCCAAGACTGCTACGGTTCTGGGCCATCCCCTCGTGTTGTCGTGAAAAAAAAAAATTGGCCTTTTTTGAACTAGGCAGCACCATCCTTCTGTCACTGGGAACACATTTCTGCACTTATTGTTACAACTGAAAGTATACTTTTGAAATAAAGACGTATTTGCCCACGGAATTCTGCAGGTTTTTCATAGTTATGAAGGAATGTCTTAGCATGTAGAAATGTCCTTCAGAAGCAGTCTTCTGCCCTCATGCCTGTCCTGGGACAACCCAGGAAAGATCCCCAGTAACCTCCTAATGATGGCATTCAATTGTTTTTTTTTTTTTAAACCTTCCCTCCTCTTGAGTACACAGTGCCTTTTGACACTACTGACCACTCTCCATTTCTCAAGAATCTGCTCTCTTGACTAAGAGATGTAAGCTCTGCTGTTTTCTCCAACTTCAATGATCACTCCTTCCCAGTCCGCTTTGCTCTCTCCTCTTCCTCTGACCAGGCTCTCTCCTTGGCTTTGTCCTCGAGCTACACCATCTGTGGGTGATCCCAGTTCTTAGCATGGCTCCGGTATTATGTTAATGATTACCAAATCTCTATCTCCTGCCTCAGCTTCTTTCCTGAGCTTCAGACCTGTGTTTCCAATTACGGACTGGACACCTCTATTAGGATAATCTACAGGCACCCCCAAATCAACATGTCCAAACACACCTCACTGACTGCCACTACTGCCCACCCCAATGAAGGTAGTAACACTTAGCAATGAAGACAGGCTCGGTCCCCTCTTCCACCCCTCACAGCTAATCTACAGGTTCTGCTTCTCTTAATTGATCCTTTCTCTTTGGACTCAGTACCTTTACCCAGTTTCAGCCTTTATTATACTTTGTCTGGACTATTTTAATAGCTTCTCGCATGGTTCGTCTCTCACTCCGAACCATTCTGCACCTGCCATTCAGAGTGACAATGTCACAGCATGAACCTCTGCAGCTGTTCTTCTTTACCTACAGGATGAAGTTCAGTTTCCTTAGTGAGGCACTCAAGAGGTGGCCTTTTGCCCTTTGAACCTCATCTTTTGGTTTCTATACCTCCTCCCCAAAGCTTCCGTCACACCAAGCTACTCATAGAATCCCAGTGTGTATTATTTTCTATGCCTTCGCTTAAACTTCTCTCTCCGCCTGGAAGGTTCCCCCTTCTCCATCCCTGGCTACTTAGAAAAAGCGCAGGGCCAGACCCGCTGTCCAAAGAGGAGATATGAAAGGTGACCTTTGTGAGAGCTGAGCCCCGCGGGAAGTTCCAGCAGACACTCTGTTGGGCAATTGCTCCCTTTGCCTCTGGGCCCTGGAGCCCTACCAGAGGCTGCAGAGCAAAGACAGCTTCTGTGGTGGACGCTTCCGGATGTGTGTCAGTTCCGGGTGAGGCTTGGAGGCTGCCAACTTCTCAGGCTGGATCTCCTGTTGGCAGACTGACAGTTTCTCTCTGCCCTAGGTGCCAGCACTGTGAAGGTTTCTGCCAGGGCCTTCCAGTTTTCCACAGTTCCACGCACAGCGAGGCCTACCTTTGTCTTAGGGTCTGACTCAAGAGCAGATGGGCCAATTGGACTGTTATCCCCATTGGCTCCTGGGCTGCCTTGTGGCTTGCTCACAGTGTCTAATCTGCCAGGGGTTCTTTCTCTAAATAACTTATAAGCTGGTCTCCATCTTTCTCCTCTCTCTCTCTCTCTCTCTCAGCATTTATTCAACCAACCAATATTTATTGTCTGTGAAGTATACACCAGGCACTCTACTAGATACCAAGAACACAGCAATGTACAAAACACACACACACACACACACACACACACACACACACACTCACTGCCTTTGAGCGGACCGTCAGTGTGGGAGACTGACATTAAATACAAAGACTTACAAAGATTTCCTTACTACTGTTTGAGAAGGAAAGTACGCTGAAGGGAGAGTACAGGTTCCATGAAGGAACCGGACCTTTGTCAGCCTGGTTTGTTGTGAAGAAATGAAATGCCGCAAATGATACAAAGCAATTGCTTTTCTCTTGAAGTTTTAAGTTTTCATCCTCTATTTGTATGAGGTTTGGATACATAAAAGCTATTAACCCCCTGCCTATCATGTCAGTTCCAATCATTTTCCAAGTTCCTAAAATCTAGTTAAATCTAAAAGCCTGAGACATTTGATTATTACAGGCCAGTTATGTAGATGGCCCCCATTTGAGTTTGTCTAATGTTTCCTCATTATTAGACTCTGTTTATGCATTTTTGGCACAATTATCATAGAAGGGGACACATGATTTCAATGTATTCTCTTACTGGTCATGTTCACTTCGATCACTTGGTTGAGGTGGTTTCTGCCAGTGTTCTTCACTGTGAAGTTCCTCCTTTTCCCTTTGTATTACTATCTTGTGGACCCCCACCTCCCCCTGCATGGACTCCAACACCCCACACCAGGAAAGGACGGCCTCCTCACGCCATTTTGGCTCCAACACCCCACGCCCAGCCTTCCCGGCACGTGGATGCCCGCTCTTACCTTGCTCTGGCTTTGACACTGAGTTTTCCCCTTCATGGAGGTCCTTGTCACCCACTTCCTTCCCACAGCCTACAGCAGGTGCCCGCCTCACCGATAGCCACTCTCCGTCTGGGCCCGGACATCTCCTGCCGGGTCTTTCCCCTGCCTGGACACCCTGCCCACACTGCTCAGGCCGACACTCTGCACCTGCTTGGCATCTGACTGCACAAACGCTGGGGCCTCTTCAGGGACACCCTTCTCACTGCGCTCCGGCTCCGACTTCTCACTCCAGGCTGCCTCTCTACGCACCTTGCTCCATCCTTTTTAAAGGCATGGGGACTGAACTGCTCAGGAAGGGAGGGAAAAGGGAGGAAAGAGAAGAAGCAGAGTTCTACCCACTTAAAAACTCTTCCCACTCTGTTAGTTCCAGAGCCTAAAGCCACTGTCACCTCTCACCAAGATTCCCTAGATTACTTCAAAAGCCTCCACCTTTTTAAAGGGTTGACTGAAATGTCATCTCTTCGTGAAGCGTTTTCTTACCAATTCATCCGACTACAAGTGATCTTTCCCTTTACTTAGAACCTTCTGCACCCCTACAACACTTTCATTCATTCAAGAAAATCATTTACTGAGCCCTAACCCTGGTGCTGGATGCTGAAGATACTGTGACAGGTGAGACCTCTGCTTCATGGAGCTTCCCGTGTAGTTAGGAAAACAGGCAAGCAAACAGGGACTAAGTGCTGGGTGCTCTGATGACAGAACTGCCGTCAGTAGGGCATGAAGGGGGGCGGGGAATGAGGAGAAAGAGTTAGGTGTGGCCAGACCACACAGGGCCTTTTCAGCTACTCATCCACCACACACCGATGTAGCATTTCCTACGCGCAGCCACGGTCCTAGACCCTGGGAATACAGTTATATGAAACAGAAAACTCATGTAGTTTATATTCTGGTGAGGGGAGACAGCTGATGAACAAAGTCAATAGGTGAATTGTATAGGATATCGCTTGGTTTTAAGTACCATGGAGGAAAATAAAGCAGGAGAGGGGATAGAGAGCGCGAGTGCGGGGCCAGGGAAATTAGCAGGTGGGGGGTGGTTACAATTTAAGTAGGGTGAGCAGAAAAGGCCTCACTGATAAGACGGTATTTTGTTTCTTTTATTTGAAGTAAGTGCAGGAATAGGCCATGCCCATATGGTATGCAAGCATTTCAACCAGAGGGAAGCGCAAGCATAAAAGCCACGAGGCAGAAGTGAGACAGAACAAGGCTACCATGCTGGAACAGAGAAAGGAGGGGCAGTGGGGAGTTAGGACAGAAGCTCAGAGGGAGCCAGCACCCTTAAGGCTTAGTAGGCCCACATAAAGGCACTGGATTTGATTCTGTTCTGGAGAGAAGAGAAAGTCGTTGGAGAGTTTTGAGAAGAGTGGCAAAGTCTGGCTTATGTTTGAGAAGAACCAGAAGAGCAGCTGTGTTGAGAACTGACCAAAGACGTGGAGGGCAAGGGTGGAGGCAGGGAGGCTGGTTAGAAATCTATTGCAGTAATCCAGGTGAGAGGTGATGGTAGCTTTCTGCTCTGGAGGTCATCGAGAAAGTGGTTTGGAGAAAAAGCCAGGACTTACTGATAGATTGTATGGGGTGAGGTGGGGGGTCAGGTGCTGGATATGGAGTGAGAGGATTCAAGGGTATCTGTAGGTCACTTCAGGGAGCTAGGACTGTATCATGAAGAGGATGAGGATGCCCCAAAGAAATTTAAACAGGAAAGTGATATGTGCTTTACATTTTAAAATGATCCCTCTAGACATTGGGTGGAAGATGGATCAGGGAAGGTCCATTTTGAATGCAGGCAGGTCAGTTGGGGGCTCTTCCAACAGTCTGGGCAATGAAACTGTCCTGGGCTAGAACGATAGCCAGGGAGATGAAGAGAAACAGAAGGGTGTAGAACACATGACGGGGGGCGGAAATTGATGGCATTAGCTGGTGGAATGGACGTGAGAGGGAAAGAGAAGAATGAAGAATGATTGCCTTCAGCAACTGGGTGGTGCCAATAACCGAGCCAGGAAAGATCAGGAGAGACACAGTTTGGGGTGGAAGGAAATTGAGACTTGTGTTCTACCAAGGATACATTTGGAGTTCTGTTAGATATCCACATGGAGATGTTAAGTAGGCAACCGGACATACCTCTTGCGAGCTCAGACAAGAGAGCTCCAGCTCTGAAATTTCTCACTGGGAGACCGCCCCCCCTTCCTAATCACACTCTCCCATCCCTTTGCCTGTGTCGGAATCAACTTGCTTTTCAATTTTATCAAGACCTCAATTCTCGTCCTCCATCTTCATTCCCCAAGTCTGGCAGCCACCTGCTAACTTCCTGATTTTTCTCTCTGGTGCAAACTTAACGATCTGCTTTGTCAAACATCCCAGTTGAAATCTGCTCCACTTTGTAATTGTGGTCATATCTGTCTTGCTAACCCTCAGTCCTGGACAAACACGGACATGTCGTTTTTCCTTTTCTGTTCCTATTCCCTCTATGGGTTCATAACCTGGGGTCCAAAGATGGGCTTCAAGAATCCTTTGACCTGTATCAAAATTTTCCATGTATGTATATAAGTGCATTTATCTGGATAGACAGCCCATTGTGTTTACATTTCTGAAAGGATTCAGGACCTTAAAAAAGTTTGGGAATGATTGTATTAAATGATACTGGCAAATATTAAAAACAAACAACAGTAACTAGTCTAATAATAATAATCCATGTTATGGGAGCTCGGTTGGTCCCTTAATGTCACTTGGTGATGCTTTTTACTCTTTACTCCTGTTAAAAGTTCAGGGGTAGGAGAAGTTTGAGGGTAAAAGTACTCACAAAATTAAATTGGGGGTTGATTCTTTCATTTACAGACACTTCTCTAGGCATATTAGATGTTCATTGAGGCAGGGTAGAACAGAAGGAGCATAGAGTCAGGGGCCCAAGGTCTAGGTCCATCTCTGCCTAAAAACGAGTGGTGTGTCTTTGGGTAAATCACCTACCCATCTCTAAGCCTCAGTTTGTTCATCTGTAAATAGAGTTCATAATCTCTCTCTCTCCACGTTTTTTTAAGGAGCAACATAGTAACCAACATACGTAAATGCATTTTGTACACATCTAAACTCCAAACCACATGTTGAAAAATGAGAAATGGCTGGATTTTCAAAAGTTTGGCGTTTCCTCCTTTGAAACAAATCGAGAGGGAGGGTCACCAGAGCAAACGCCTGGAAGCAATATGAAGTGGACAGAGAATTCATAATTAGCCATTGATTCAGTGTGTTTTGCTGTAAACATACTCCTGGAAATATTTTGAAAATCTTCTGCTGTAAATCTCCAGGCGCTGAGCTGAGCCAAGCAGGGAGGGGTTCTCCCTGGGTGGAATGATGAAATCCAGGATGTGTCTTTTTGGCCCCCCTCCCCCATTTCCACCCCCGCACCCCCCCCCCCCCCCCCCCCCGCCCAGGGTCCCCTGCTGGCGGTCAGAAAGTACCTTACTCTGCAGGTACGCGGGAATGTGGAACAGCCCGAGGGCAGAAAGGGGCTGAGAGAAGACAAGCAATCATTCCTGCCAATTTCCCCTCCCTTTGCCTCTTGCCAAAAAGAAGTCATGTCTCCACCTGGCTCTCTCCCTCCCTGTCAACTTCCTTTCTACCAGGGAGCTTTACAGTTTCTTAAGAACTCTTTGAAGACCCATAATTTCCCCCAGACAGCGGTGAAGGAATGTTTCACGGTGTCATTCTAGGCGCCCCAACAAGCAGTGGAAGGAATAGTATCTCGGCACATTGAAAAGCCAGCCCCATATTTGCTTGCCCATCTTCCTGCTCTGAAGATCAGCCTTGGTGACAGAAAAGAGAGCTGTGAGTATTGAAAGTTCTAGTCAAAACTTTTTTCAGAATCGTGAGTCACTGGGGTGGTTGGCTTAGCTAAAGAATAAATGTTGAAGCATTGGCTTCTTGTTGAATCCTTGGGGTTAATAATTCCTCAAAAATAGGTAATCCTAAGTGGTCCATATATCAACCATCATTGAGATTGTGGGGTCGTATAGTGGCGCTCAATGCAGGGTGCGTGCCGGAATCTACTGAGGGAGGTGATTATTGGAATCAACTAGGACCCAACCCCAGAGAGTATGATTCATTTGGTCAGAGGGTGAAGGATGGGTGGGGTGGCAGGGTATTAATATATTTTTAAAAACTTCCCAGGTAAAACAGTTTAGCAGTTCCTTAAATGATCAAGTATAGAGTTACCATATGACCCAGCAATTCCACTCTTAGACACATGCCCAAGAGAAGTGAAAACAAATATCCACACAAACACTTGTACATGAATGGTTTATAGCAGCATTATTCATAATAGCTAAAAGATGGAAACAACCTAAATGTTTATCAATGGATGAAGAGATAGGCAAACTGGGGTATATTCATACAATGAAATATGATTTGGCCATAAAAAATGGAATGAAGGACCGACACATGCTACAATTTGGATGAACCTTGAAAACATTAGGCTAAGTGAAAGGAGCCAGTCACAAAAGTCCAAATATTATATGATTCCTTTCATAGGGAAGACTAGAATAGGAAAATCTATAAAGACAGCAGGTAGATTAGTGGTTGCTTAGGGATGAAGGTGGAGGATGGGGGAATAGGAGGGTGACAGCTAATGGGTATGGGATTTCTTTAAAATTTTTTTATTATGAGGAAGTGTAATTGACATAGAATGTTATATTAGTTTCAGGTGTACAACTTAGTGATGCGACAATTCTATACACTGCTCGATGCTCACTGTAGTCACCGTCGGTCACCATACAACAATTGTTACAATATTATTGACTATATTCCCTATGTTGTACTTTTCATCTCTGTGACTTATTTATTTTATTTTTTTATTTTAAAGATTTTATTTATTTATTTGACAGAGAGAGACACAGCGAGAGAGGGAACCCAAGCAGGGGGAGTGGGAGAGGGAGAAGCAGGCTTCCTGCTGAGCAGGGAGCCCGATGCGGGGCTCGATCCCAGGACCCTGGGACCATGACCCGAGCCGAAGGGCAGACGCTTAACGACTGAGCCACCCAGGCGCCCTGTGACTTATTTATTTTATAATTGGGAGTTTGTGCCTCTTAATCCCCTTCATCGATTTCACCCATCCTCCCAACCACCTCCTCTCTGGCAACCACTAGTATGCTCTCTGCGTTCAAGAATCTGTTTGGTTTTTGTGTATTTGTTCACTCATCTTGTTTTTTAGATGCCACACATAAGTGAAACCATATAGTATTTGTCTTTACTTGATTTATTTCACTTAGCATAATGCCCTCTAGGTCCATCCATGTTGCTGCAAAAAGCAAGAGCTCATTCTTTTTCATGGATGAGTAACATTCCAGTGTGTGTGTGTGTGTGTGTGTGTGTGTGTGTGTGTGTACACCACACCTTTTTACGCATTCATGTATTGATGGACACCTGGGGTGCTTCCATATCTTGGCTATTGTAAGTAATGCTGCTTATAAACATAGGGGTGCACATATCTTTTTGAATTAGTGTTTTTGTTTTCTTTGGGTAAATATCCAATAGTGGAATTACTGCATCATGTGGAATTTCTATTTTTAATTTTTTGAGGAACTTCCATACTGTTTTCCACAATAGTTGCACCAATTTCCATTCTCAGCAACAGTGCACGAGGGTTCCCTGTTCTCTACATCTTCGCCAAACCTTGCTGTTCCTTGTATGTTTGATACTAGCCATTCTGACTGGTGTGAGGTGATATCTCGCGGTTTGGATTTGCATTTCCCCGATGATGAGTGATGTCGAGCATCTTTTCATGCGTCTGTTGGCCATCTGGATGTCTTCTTTGGAAAAATGCCAATTCAGGTCCTTGGCCCGTTTTTTAAAAATGAAATTGGTTTTTTTTTTCATGTTCTTGGTATATTTTGGATTTTAATCTTTTATTAGATATATCATTTGCAAATTTCTTTTCCCATTCACTTGATTGTGTTTTTGTTTTGTTGGTGGTTTCCTTTGCTGTGCAGAAGCTTTTTACTTCGGTGTGATCCCAATACTTTTGTTTCCCTTTCCTGGAGAAGGCATATCCATAAATATGTTGGCCAATGACCAAGAGATGACTGCCTATGTTTTCTTGCAGGAGTTTTATGGCTTTAGGTGTCACATTGAGGTCCTTCATCCATTTGAGTTTAATTTTGTGTGTGGTGTAAGATAGTGATCCAGTTTCATTCTTTTGCATGCAGCTGTCCAGTCTTTCCAGAACTGCTTATTAAAGAGACTGTGTTTTCTCCATTGTATATTCTTGCATCCTTTGTCGTAGATTAATTGACCATACAGGCGTGAGTTTATTTCTGGGTATGGGATTTCTTTTTGAGGTGATGAAAATGTTCTAAAATTGACTGTGGTGATGGTTGCACATATCTGTGGATAGATTAAAGTCAATGCAATGGGTGAATTGTATGTGTGAATTACATCTCAATAAAGCTGTTTATTTTTATTTTTTTAAAGATTTTATTTATTCATTTTAGAGAGAGAGAGAGAGCATGCAAGCAGAGGGAGGGGTAGAGGGGAGGGAGAGAGAATCCCAAGCTCCTTTCTGAGCTCCCTTCTGAGCATGGAACCTGACTCGGGGCTCGAACTCACGACCCTGAGATCATGACCTGAGCTGAAACCAAGAGTCAGATGCTCAACCGACTGAGCCACCCAGGCAGCCCACACCAAAGCCATTTAAAAGACAGAGCGAGAGAAAAGATCCTCCCCAGGTGATTTTAATGTGCAGCTGAGGCTGAGAACCGCTGATGTGGTTGAAAGAACAGGCACTTGAAGTTAGACAGACTGGAACAAAACGACCGTGTCATTAAGTGACCCAGCTGTGGCTCTCTCTGAGCCTCATTTTCCTCATCTGGAGAATGAAGATAATCATTTCTGTCCCATAGGCTTGGAAAAGAAGATTTAGTGTGGAAGACAAATGAAAGGATGTGTGGACCCCGCCGCTTAGCAAGCCGGCGCTCCATTAAAGGAAGCTATTGCCAGCATCGTTTCTCTTTTCTGCCTGAAGGCTCAGAAGGCCAGCACTAGAAATATCAGCTCTCACGGCGCAGGCTGGGTGAGGGAGATTTGGAGAGTGGAGGGGACCAAGCCAAATGCATTATCTGAACGTAGGCTCAATAAATGTCCTCTGTGCTGGTAATCGTTTTTTTGGCCCCATCACAAAGCCCCCATTCTTCCCATGAGTAAGACTGCAGCGTCATTGTTCCCGAAGATGTGTTGCTTCTTTTTTGCCTTTGAAGCTCATAGAAGACCAAACACAGGCCCGCAGTGGGATCTACTGGTATTCACTTGCCTTTCACAATGTATTTGCCATCAAACTGTGTCACATCTCCGGCTGGGAGGTGCCTCTCCGATGCACTCGCATCCATCGCCAGGGGCGCTCCCCGAGAGCAGGCGTCTAACACCTCTTGCATAATGATTGCAACAGCCTCCGTAACCACCTCCACCCCTTTGACCTCCCGCTCCCCCACGTCACAGCCAGAGTGATCTTTGTAACGTGCCCTTCTGATGGAATCTGGTTTGTTTAAAGAACTTTCAGTGGTTTAAAACCTTCCAACAGTTTCCTATCATTCTACAATCCAACTTCTGTCTAACCCTGCAGCCTTATCTCTTGCTACCTGCCGCCTTCTGAATCCCCCCCCCGTTTTTTTTTAAGATTTTATTTGTTTAGAGAGAGAATAAGAGGGTGCACGGGGGAAAGGGGCAGAGGGAGAAGGAGAGAGAATCCCAAGCAGACTCCGCACTGAGCACAGAGCCCAACGCGGGGCTCGATCCCAGGATTCCGAGATCACGACCTGAGTCGCTATCAGGAGTCGGGCGCTTAACCAACTGAGCCACCCAGGCACTCTGTAAATCTCTTTTACAATTGTCCAAGCCCCGGACCTCTGCGAACATTCCCGCCTTCTCCTGGAAGTTCCCGCCTCTGGCCTTGTATGTCCAAATGCCCTGGGGGCTTCAAGGCGCAGTTTAAATGATACCTCCTTCAGGACCTCTCCCCCAACTCAGTCCAAGGACGGGGCTATCTGGCTTTTTAGAACCATCATTCTACATCATTTCCGTCTGCGCCTGGCCAGGTTCTTCTTCAATGTACCGTCATGTCTAGGCGGCATCTCTCTACCTCACTACCTCAGCTGTCAGATTGTGGAGCTTTAACCATAAATTGCAAACTGAGACACAAATGAGAGGGGAGGAGGACCCGGGCAACCGCTGACCATGCTTGGATAGGATGGCTGCGCCTGGGGGGCGTGGTAATGAGCCTAGACGTGGAAGCTCCGTGGATTACTGAAATGATTAGACTCATCCCTGCTAGGTGGGCCTGGGTGTGAATTTTCCCCAGGGGAGTGAAGTCAAAAGGAGAGGAGCTGTCCCTGGCTCGAAGAATGGCATCAAGATTCTCACCAGCTCCAACTAGACGTTTGCTAGAAAGGTGTGCTGGGTGTGGATGTATGTGACCGTGGGCACAAGTGCTTATTTTCTACCGGTAGGAGTGTGAGTATAAGTGTGTGAATGTGTAGATCTGCATGAATACACATGCACGCACCTGAGTATGATTGTGAATATATTAAACGTGGTTATATGTGTGTGTGTATAGTTGGGGGATGGGGAGGGTCTTAGCTCGAGCTCAAGCTGTGTTCACACAAGCCTGGGCATGGCTGCAAAGCTGGTGGGGCGAGCCTGTCAGAAATGTCTTGGTACTGAAGGACTAAGGAGCCTCTTGGGAGAGAATTCATTCTAGGGAAAGAAAGAGTCGGGTCTACAAAATTGCCCCGGTGCGAAAGCTTTAGTTACGGGAGGGGAGGGACAAATCACAGTAGAGCACGTTGATTGTCACTTGAATTTGTCTCTAGGCCGACCTCCGGGGATTCGACGTCTGAGCCTTAGGGGAATGCGAGAAGGTGTAGTCAATGAAAATGCAAAGTGCTGTTTTACAATAACATTTTGTTATTAGGGCACAAGTATGATTGCTTTGGGATTTCAGTAATTCACTTATGTATTCAGTCAACGAGTATTTATCTAATACCTGCTCTGTGACAGATAGTGTGCTGAGTGTTGGGGCGATAGCAGTGAATAAAGCAGACAGAACCCACATTCAAGTGTAGCCTGAAAAGGAGAGAGTCATTTTCTACCAAATCATACCAAACAGCATACACTTAGACAATTACAGGCAGAGTTGCAGCCAGTCTATAGTGTATCTTTGTCTGAATTAGAAAACGGGGTCTGCTCTAGGCAGTCCTAAAGCTTGCCCTCCCTGAGCAGGTGAATTCGAAAGAGGTGTCCACCCCCTTTCCCTGGGACAGATTCAACAACACAGGCATACTGTGTGGCAAGGGAACACAGGTTGGATTTCAGACGCCTCCTTGGTGTCTCAGCTAGGCATCTCTCGTGCAGAGTGCAACATGTACAACTCTCCATGGTGGCCTTGCTGTAAGGCTCCAAGGTGTCAACAGTTGCTCTGGACTCAAGATAGTGGTACCTGGCACTAATTTTGATGGTATCTAAGAAAAACTACTACCAGGAGAAATGATCACCCCATGGAAGTAGCAGCTGTCCCCAGTGTGAGCTGTGGAAGCCAGTGGAGGCAGCTGGTACCAGTGGATGTGGTACAGTACTTTCCAAGAGCAGTATTATACAGCATAAGTGTCATCTCGGTAAAGAAAATATAGTGATGCTTAGATCACACGAGAGCACCCAGAGGATATAAGCTGGAGCAGAAGAATAGGAAAAAGAAAACACAAAAGCCACGTGGAAACTGACAGTACTTATTCATGAGCACATATACGATTCTCCCTGAAGACATCTCAAAAAAAATGTATGGTAGTAGGAGCCCTTCAAGGGACTGAAAGAGGAGGCAAGAGCTAGGAGAATGTGCGTGTGCGTGTGCGTGTGTGTGTGTGTGTGTGTGTGTGTGTGTTCAAGTGCACATGTCCACACACAGACCGGGAGCTCGTCTCTACATCTCATAAAAAACATAGAGCTCAAGATGTGTAGCCATAGCTTTCCTGCCTCTCCAAGAGGCGGAGTGTTTTTCCCTTCAGTAAAAGAAAATCCATTTGTTTAGCTAGGCAGAATGGGTTTTCTTCAATATCGGTTGGACCATTGAATTTTAGTCCACAAAACTCAAAGTGCTATTGACAGCAACATAAGGGTACCTTTATGTCTAGTCTTGGGGTTTTTCTTAGATTTAAGTGAGTTCTTTGTATAAGAAGAGTGTCAGTCATTTAAAGAATTGCTGTATATTCACAGTGTACCCTAATGTGCTGCTTTTTAAAGAACTTTTTTCTGATTATCAAAGATATATCTTAGCCTAAAGAATATATAAATTTCAAAAATTCATAAAATTCAACAATTCATCAATAAAAATTAGCCACAACCCTACCATATATATGTATCGTTAATTTAATATCCATTAAAGGTTTGATATGTTTCCATATATATATGTCTATGTCTCTCTCTATATACAAAAATTGATATATTTTAGGATTATGGTGTTATATACAATTTGATGGTCTGATTTTATCACTTATTTTTATATCAAGAACATTTCCTCATGTCATTATATATTCTATAAAAATATATTTATTAATAAATGACTGCATAGTATTTTATTTTATGGATGTACTATAAAGGTTTTTTTGCCATCATAAATAACATTTCAATAAACATCTTTTTTTTAAAAGATCTTATTTATTTATTTGAGAGAGAGAGAGCAGAGTGAAAGAGAGAGCATGAGCAGGGTGGAAGGGCAGAGGGAGAGGAAGAATCAGGCTCCCTCTTCAAATATATATTTTTGTGTGTCTCTTTTCTTATATACTGTAATGTATTATTGCAAGTGGGATTATTTGGTCAAGCTTATGAATATTTAAAAGATTCTAAATACATATTACTAAACAGTCCTTTGAGATTGAGTTAATTTCCATGTATAGTCCTACCAGCATGGTGTGAGTGCTCCTTTCACCACATGCATTTTAACAATGAGGATTATCTCTTTATAAAGATCTTCATTAATTTCATTAATAAACATAATAAAATATATGGTTTTTTTTCAGATAATATGGCTGTCTAGGTATTTGGACAGATTCTGCAAGTAGAAAACAAAACTGCTGGATAAAGTAAAAAAATATATATATGTGTATATATATATACACACACACACACATATATATATATATCTTCTTAAAAGCATCAAAAAGCTAATAAGATAGTAAGGAATTATCAGGCCCAAATCTAAGTGAAGGCAGTAACCCAAAGAGGTAAGCCGAGCACCGAAGTGAAGGGTATTTGCCAAACAAGTCCAACTTGAGATTTGCTTTGTGTGTGCGTATGATTTCTCTAGACACAAGGACAGAATATAAGGCTTAGGTCTCTACCAAGATGGGGAGTCTAATAAGGAGTCCTTGCCCCTATAAATCTAGTCTCCCAAAGGGTTACATCCTCAGTGTAAAGGCGAACCATAAATACGGAAAATGTATGGAAAGTTGCTTTGTTGCCTATCAGGAACAGTGGAGGAGTGACCATCTCTGAGAAGTTGTGATCACAATTCAGTTCCCCATGGATTTAATGCCCCTAATTTACATTTCCTATGTAATAAACAAACACACAAAACAAAGGCAAGACATGAATGTAGCCCAATGTAGTCCCAGGCAAGAAGTGCCCCAAGGCATCTGGCAGAAATGAACACACATCCTCCCTGGGGAAATACATTCTGATCCAAGGCCACAGATAATTTCTAAGGACCATGAGCAGCTAAGAGCTGAAAATAACTACACACACCATGAAACAAGGCAGCACGAGTGAGAACCAACAGGCAAGAGGAATAGATCCATAAAAACTACAGAAATTGGGATGATCAGGTACAGGTTATAAAATAATTCCATTTAATATGTTTAACGAAATAAAATACAAATGCTAAAACATCTTTGTAGAACAAGAAGCTTAATTATTAAAAAGAGCTAGCAAATATGAAAAAGAACCAAACAGAACTTTTTGGAAATTTAAATAAGAATAATAATTGCAATTTTATTTTATTTTTATTTTATTTTTTTAAAGATTTTATTTATTTATTTGAGAGAGAGAATGAGAGAAAGAGAGTACACGGGAGGGGGGAAGGTCAGAGGGAGAAGCAGACTCCCTGCTGAGCAGGGAAGCCCGATGCGGGACTCAATCCCTGGACTCCAGGATCATGACCTGAGCCGAAGGCAGTCGCTTAACCAACTGAGCCACCCAGGTGCCCAATAATTGCAATTTTAAAAATCACTTTATGAGTTTAATGACAGATTAAAAACATATTATCTTTGTAGGAGAGACAGAGTGATCAGCTGACCTTTCAGTAGCAAAACGAGAGAAACCCAGAAGATTCTGGAATGACATCACCAATGTGGTAAGAGAAAATAACTGCTAACCTATAACTATATACTCAATGAAAATATCTTTGATTACATTGAGTAATGTTTAAGAATTGTCAAATCACTATGTTGTACAGCTGAAATGAATATCACATTTGTATGTTAACTATAATTCAATTAAAAAAAAGATTTTCCTTCTCCGGCGAGCTGATGAATAGTCTTCTTGTTTTGTTATTTTTTTTCTATCATTCTGTTCGGTTTTTCGTATTTCCTTTTTATATCTTTTTGGATTTTACATCAGTGTATGTTATGAGGTGAAGCCAAAATCATTAACTAATTACCCGGCAGCATTTGTCGCTTAATTTTTCAATTCCTCACATATTTTAAAATATTTTCGTGTAATATATTAAGCTATATGAACAAGGGACCTTTTTTGGGGCGTTGGTGTTTGTGTTTCACTGATCTGTGTATTCTCACAGCTATACTGAACTGATTTAAGGGCTGTAACTTTGTAGTATATTTTCATGAACGCTAATGTCGAATAATGTGAAACTCACAAGGAACAGCAAATTGGTTTCCAGAAGTACATTGACTGATTTGACCTGGTGGCCATGTGAATTCATTTTAATAGATCATCGAGGAGATAGGTTACAAGGTGATTAGCGCGCCTTCACAGAGTAGGGCAGAATCAGAAGAAAGAATTATATCCAATTTACCTGTTTGGGGCTGCCCAGAAGAACCTGAGATTTGGGGAAAAGAGAAATGGCCTTTCCTTCCACGTTCTAGCTTTCAGGATCTTGTTCAACGATGACAGGAACAGACCTGCTGTGATGAAGAGTGTCCATGACCCTGGAAGGGGTGAGAGTGCCGCTCGGGTGTGGAGGAAGGTCCTGAGGTCGCTACCGGCAGAACCCCAAGTGTAGGGAAGTCCTATTCGGTGAGTCAAAGAAGGTCTTTTAGGAGTAGTTGCCTCGTCTTGTCTATGGTATATTTCTACAATGTAAATCATTGGGTCTCCTAATGAGACACGTTTCAAGAACAATACACAATAGGATGAATTCCCGTGCTAGACAGTACAGATGCGTTCTATGGAATGACTGTCTTCCCCAGGGTGAGTAAGCTCCACATTTGATTTGGTAACACTGCTATGTATTATTTTCGAATAGCAAATAAACAAACATATCAGAACCCAAATTCTTTGCCAAAGGCAATGGATATATTTGTTTCTTAAGCCTCCATGGAAACCTTACTAGGAAGCCGAAGCCCTTCGCTCGGCTTACGGCGTGAAAGATACACAGGTGCTGATGTGCACGCCCACGTAAAAGATGGGAACATACCCATTCACTCCACCACAGACTTAGAAGCTTCTTGATTTGCGGGAGCGAGGTGGGGTGTTCACTCACAGAATTTGCAAGGGTTGCGGGGATCACGAAGCCAGATACTAGCTTCGCTTGACTCTGGCTGAAACCCCACTTGAGGCTGATGGAAGAAAACAAGTTCTTATCCTCCTATTTCAATCCCCACCTTCAGGCACTGAGCCAGATGCAGAGAGGACACGAAAGTTGACTTGGCTGACTCTTCTGTCTTGGGTGTGGATCTGGTATTGATGCGAGTTGGAGGCTGACATCACCCTGCTTAAATAGAAACAGTGGTTGGATCTGCTTTGAGGGTGTCACTCCAGGAATGGGCCCATGATGGAGACTTGTCCTTGGAGATAATCATGGAAATGGTCCCCAGTACCTCCCCACCTGTGTGTCCTTAGGCATGCGCCATTCCACATACCCCAGGCTGAAATCACACCCCCGCCCATCCCCAGCTACCCCCACAAGCACCCCCCGCCCTCCGACAATTCTCTTAGTATCGCCATCCGCCAAGCTGCGTTCGGTGCAACACGTCTTTACTGATCATCTGCTTTGTGAGAGCTACTGAGGTAACTAGGAAATGAGCCATAATCCCTTCCTTTTCCGAGCTTCTCTCCTAGAAAAGGGAGACAAGCAATTTCCACGCAGAGAGTAGGAGATCGGCAGAGAAGAGGAAAGAGTCTCAGACGGAAGGAAGAATGGGCAAATGTGATGGCGATAAGGAGCAGTCTGGAGAGCTCCGGTCTGGGGGAGAATCGGGATTGTTTGCAGGTGTAAAAGAAGGCTCTAGCTGCTTTATAAAGGAAGGATCCGAGTGGGTCAGGAGCGGAGCAGGGGAACCTATGTGCAAACTAGATTATTTATGACTATCCAGTTACTCAAGCTAGAAACTACTTAGTTTTTATTTCCCCCTTTTCATCATAACCAATAATCATATTAAGTCCTGTCAGTTCTGCCGCCAAAATTCAATCACTCAGAGTTTATTGAACCCCTGTATGCATCGAATGCTGTGCTTGGGGAAAAAGAATCCATTTCTCTCCTAACAGAAGCTAGAAGCTGATTGCCTTTCTGGGGAGACAGATATGTAAATAGATAATTTTGAAATAATTATCTTGATAATTGCTAAGTATTCACTGGGTGCTATCCAAGCTAGAGAGAGAGAGAGAGAGAGAGAGAGAGAGAGAAGGGGGGGAATCTCTGCCTGAGGGGAATGAGAAAGAATCAGGGATCCATGGAGATGAGGTATGAGCTATGTCTTAAAGGAGGAGGAAGAATTCCCTCGAGGAGGGAGGTGGGGGACTGGGGACTGCACATGGTGGAAATGGTCCCACAAAGGCCTGGAAAGGTGACTGAATAGGAACCAGTAGGAGGTTTGGGGTCAGGGGGACAGGGCCCGGGCTTAGGTTACGAAGGGAGGGACAGAAGAAGATGAGATCGGAGAGGTAGGCCAAATTGGTATGTGAAAGCCCTCCTGCAAGGGGGAGAGAGTTGAAGCACAGAAGGTGATCGGATCATTGTGGTGATTTTGGTTCATGTACCGGGCCACTTTATCACCACCATTTCATTCCCTCAGGTTCTGCCCCACGAAAGCTCTTGCTCTTTCTCACTTCTAGGACTGCAGGGGTCTCCCGACAGGTCTTCCCGCCCCAGGCAAATCCCCCGCCATTTATCTTCCACTTGGGGATCTTTCTAAGACCCCTCTGTGTTCCTGCCATCCTCCTGCTGCATCCTGCCCCTCGCTGCCAGGAAAAGTCCTCCCACTGTTGTCCGTGCGACGGGCTAGGCCTTCACATTCCAGCCTCGTCCCCCAAGCCTCCTGCCCACTCTGAGTCCAGAGGCCCCTTCGGCTCTCATTGCTGTCACAAGGTCCCCGGGCCTGCCAGGCACGTTCGGGGCTCCGCGCCTCTGCTCACCCTCCTCCCTCAGAGTCTACCTGAACTGCCCTTGCGGCAAATTTTCTCCTCGGTCTTCAAGAATCAACTCACGAGGCAAGTTCCTTTGACCTTCCCTTGACCCTTCCGGGGAGAACAAATCCCTTCACTTCTCTGGGCTCCCTGGCATCTGGTCCTGCTGCTATTACAGCAGATGTCACATTGTGTCGTGATGATTGCTTGCAAGGCTGTCTCCCGGGCCAGAGCGCGAGCTGCACCGGAGGTGAAGGCCACAGCCCGTTCCTTGGACAAACTCAGCCCTTGGGGCGGGGCCTGGGACACACATGGAAGGGCGGTTAAATGAAGTTAAATGAAGGAACCGATCTTGTCCCTTTTTTGTCTGGAATAGTTATCCTCACCAAGCGACTATTTACTGTCAAGGGGAAATCACTCTGTTTTGGGACAGATTTCCATTCCTAGGTCATCGCAACTATTCTTTTTAGCCAGCTGACGTGCCAAAGGCCTGTAGCGCAGACTCTTAGGTTAGAGAGCAAGGCTTCAATGTCCATGCACCTGCCATACACTAAACTGGCAGTGAAGCAGGGAGAAAGCCTCACGTCTGCCATTTAGGTCTTTTAAAAAGATTTATTTATTTATTTACTTATTTATTTATTTTGAGAGAGGGTGGGGGACAGAGTGAGCTAAAACAGGGGGGAGGGCAGACAGAGAGGGAGAAGCAGACTCCCCGCTGAGCAGGGAGCCCGATGTGGGGCTCGATCCCAGGGCCCTGGGATCATGACTGGAGCTGAAGGCAGATGCTCAACCGACTGAGCCACCCAGGCGCCCCCTCACATCTGCCATTTAATATCCACCCCTCCTATTTGCTTCTGTATATCTTGGGGCCCGAGTGAAAGACCAGAAATACTTGTAGGGATATCTTGGGGCATGGCATAATGTCTAAAGTTCAGCTGGGATTTTTCTAAGAATAGCCATATAGGTGTCCGCAAGAGGAACAGCAGGAAAGCAGAGACACTACATCTACTGGTGTCAGGGCTTCGTGGGGCTCCCTCTTCAACAGAGGAACAATGAACCTCCAAAGTCGGACTTACTGAAGGATCAGAACCCTCAGGGATCCTTCCATTTCTCAACTGTAGATATAATCCCTATTTCCAAGCCCCAACGAAAGTTTAGTGTGGGCTTAAGTCCCTCTCCTTCCCCTGGCACCCGCCCCCCGCCAAATTTTAAAGCTTATAGCAGCTGGTAGGAGCGTCAAACTACTAAGTCCCGGCATTCCCTGGGGCTTACAGCATGAAGTAAAAGTAGCCAGAGCCTCAGGAGCCAATTCCTGGAGGGCTTCCTGGGGCATCTTCGAGTCTCTGGTTACATGGCGGACTGCACAGGTCGCTGACATTGAAGCACATACAGGGAGCCGCTATTTTGAATATAACCTTATGTTGGTTTAAGGCCAACCTGACAACGTCTCCAGCTATTGGTGTCAAAGGATTTGGAGACCGAGTGTTGGAGTAGGGGGGAACCAGAGTAAAAGAAATCTTACTTCCATGAGTTTAATTACTCACCAAACTATCAAGATTCATAGAGAAGGGAGGGGGGAAAGGTAGGAGTTTAGTTTCCTGTGGCGGAAGTTGGTGCTTAGGGACACTGAGGAAATGGGGACCAGGGTAAAGGAAAGGCAGAGGGCATGGCTGTAGGGGTGCGCGTGGGGAATTACCTGAGGTTTTGCAGTGAGAATAGAAATTATGGCCTCATTAAAGGGGAAACCTTGGGGAGGTTTTTGCTTATACTCAGTATGAGCATTTCCCTCACTTGCCTAAGAATTTGGCTGGGTCAGCTTTGGAATCTACTGGGGAGAGGAAATTCAGGCATGGGCAGCAAATACTCTCTCTTGATTATACTCCTCTCACTAGAGTCTTGTAGGACTTAATCTTAGATTCAAGGCCCTTCAGTCCATATTTACTGCATGCCTGTATGGACCATCGCTCCATGGTACACGTTTCTCTTGGAAGTGAGTTTAGAAACAACTACTTCAATTGTAAACAAAAACAGAAAGCAAAACAAGCGAACAAAAACCCTTCGCGCTGTGGAGGATGAAGGAAAATAGGGGGAGAAAACACATTTCTCATGCTACCTAACTGCTATAAATGAAGAAGACCAGTAGGAGATGGCAAAGGCAGGGTTTTCTCAAGAGTGAACACCCAGGGCGCCTGGGTGGCTCAGTTGGTTAAGTGACTGCCTTTGGCTCAGGTCATGATCCTGGAGTCCCGGGATCGAGTCCCGCATTGGGCTCCCTGCTGAGCAGGGAGTCTGCTTCTCCCTCTGACCCTCCCCCCTCTCGTGTGCTCGCTCTTTCATTCTCTCTAATAAATAAAATCTTAAAAAAAAAAGTGAACACCCATCTGCCATACTGATTCTGAGACTATAATTTCACGAAATACTTACTGAGCACCTATAATGCACCAGAGGTAAGCACTGAGGATGAAGTGACTTAGGCAAAGCTCCATCTCGAAGATGCTCAGTCTGTAGAAGACTCATGAACTATAATACAGGGCAGGACCACTGTGTTTGGGAGTGGGATGGCCTGGGCCATAGAATGATGCCTGTAAGCACAGCAGCAGGTCTCTGCTGATAAAGGATGTGTCTGGGATCAGCTGCACTTCTGGGCCTCCATTCACACTCTAAGTTTAGATAGAGAAAGGGTACAGCTGAGCTCTGCAATGGATCCAGGATACAGCTGCTAAATCTAACTACAGTTCTTTTGGCATTGCTAACTGGGCTGGATTCTGCCTGTCGGCCAAAGGCTGCCAAATCCTGATTTAAGACATTGCTTTTCCAAAAGAAAAATAGCCATAATGAAAATAGCTTATGTCTTACATAAACTCTTAGCAGTTTAACAAACACATTACCTTTAAATAGGACCCACAGTATTTTGTTACATATGGACCGTCACAATGACTTCAGTTATTTCTTGCTGTGTCTTATCTTGTTTCTGTGAGCTCCAGAATTTTAATAGCACCCATTTGACTCTACCCAATGATAATTTTAAAACTTGCCCCAAAGAAAATTCCTCAACATTTTAATCATTTGACCTTGCCTTTATGATCTTAAGGCACAACTTTCCTGAGCCTTGGTTTCATCAACAACAAAATGGGGACAGTAAAATCCTAAACACCAGATAGCAGTCTGGCTCAAACGAGATAGAGGTGAAAACAGGAGCCTATCTGAAAACCGCCCCTGCTTTGAATCTGAACGAGATGTCTTACGGCTTTGGATCTCAACCCCAAGCTGCTATATATATCCTGGAGGCGTGTGAAGACCGGATGAACCTTCTCTGTGCCTAAGAAACAACATGAAGAGGGTAGGGAGGGGTAAGAGCGAAGAGTGACCCAGCTGTAGCTGTAGGTTACCCGGAGTAGCTTCCTGATTGATATCTAGCACGTACTTGGCTCATCGGGCTAGAACCCCTTAGCTCTTACCCTAGTCCATCCTCTCATCATCTCTGTTATTCATTTGGTTAAAAACGTTGACCTTGAGCGATGAAGGGATAGTACTTCAGTGAGGAGAAAAAGGGGAGGGCCTTGAAATCATGAGCGCCTTCATTGGAGAAAAGCTTTTCAACATCAAGGACCACATCTAGTACAGCATATATGAGGTGTGTGCAGCCCGATTCCAGCCCAATAACCATCAGTGGTAATGAACGGTAAGATACTTTCTATGTGTTAGGACATAGGTATATAACCCTGCCCATTTTTACAAATTAAAAAAAAATCCAGTCCATATATGTTCGGAAAGACCTGTCTAAAAAACATGGCGGTTAAAAATCTGTTTAGTTCAACTTAAAAATACTGAGTTAGGCAGTGAGCTAAAGGGACTGGCAAAGCCTTCCACTGGATAAAACAAAGTGATAACTCGATTGTGTTGTTCTTAATTCATTTGGTAGTTCAAAATTTAATTATATTGCTTAATACTGTCTGAAATCTCCTATACATGGATAATGCCAGCCAACAGATTTGTAGTTGGACCACTTTCTCCAAATGTGACAAGTCATATATTATTCTTTTTCACCCATTAGTTCTAATTTCTAATTTATTTGGAAGTGATTCAATTGATTAAATATTTTAGGATATGGGTTAGTTCCCCCCCCCCACATATGCCAGAATGGTGACTAAGGTCACAAGTGAACGTTTGTTTCAATATGTACTACAATACAACACAATCATTTTGATAAAAGCAATGGCCGTCAGTTAGAAAGATTTACAAGTTAGCAAATCTAGGATTAGTAACATACCAAAAAATTCAAGAAACCAACCTTGGTAATACAGATGTCTATTTTATTAAAAAAGTTACAAACAGGTGGACTGCAGGGTCATCTTACAAAATGACAAGAATGAAATCTATTGGAAAAATTTTACTTTTACAAATCTTTATAGGTCATTGTTCAATGTTTGTACTTGTTATTTGAGATTTTTACCTTTCATTGATAAAGTTACAGTACATTAGATCCATTAACAGGTTACATGATTTTATTTGCAGAGCCCTACTGCAGTGATTTGAACAACTCCTAAACAGATGCCATAGTAAAGACAAGACATATATTGCATTTAATATTAATTTATTATCCTAATAAGCAACTTGACATGCAATCTATTGAGGAAGCTAAAACAACTTTTGGTCCCTTTTCTTAAAATGTGCTGGAGAAACCACCTTTAAATCACTTTCCCCTGATTCCTGTGATCCTAAGTGAATTCAAGTTAAATTTGCTGCTGAGATCAATGCTGGGGGCTGGGGGGGGAGGGGAGGGCAGGGGACTATCCATAGGAAAGAAACACTGCATATAAAAAAAAATCATCTGGAGAAAAATTTTAAATCATCATGAATTATTTGATTCCTTTAGAATTTCACACAGCTAATAAAGATGAACCATGAACACTTAACCTACTCTGTACTGAGTGTTTGGTTTTTAAGTTTGGTATTAAAGTGCAAACTTAAATTAGGTATTCACTTCAAGTGGTTTATAAATAAGGAACAATGTTTCAACTGCCTCCACCCTACAACCTCACCATAAAATCCAAAATCTCAGATCAAGGGTTCACTTTGAGGGAATCTGATCAGGAATCAAATGCAACACGATTTTAAAAAAGGAAATCAAAGTTTAATCAATTTCTACGTAATAATTAATGGTCATGCTGACCAATAAATCACATGAATGTAGGTATCACTTTATTTGAACATCACACACAATATAAATTTAAAATTGCCACACCCTTCCATAAACCATCACTGCATATATTAGAGCTTTCCTTGACAAAGTTATTGAGCTATTATTATAGATCAAAAGTATAGTTTTGGTTTTTTTTGTTTTGTTTTATTTAGAAGCATGTTCAAATGACTAAAGCTGGGCTCCTAAAATCGAGAACTTTGGTGCAGTAGGTGAGCTGCAGTTACTAACTTCTGCAAATTAAAAGCACGCAACTAAAACCAAGTAAAAACCCAACGAGAAAATACTGTCAAACTTACAAAATTTTTAAGTTGTTGCTAGAAAAAGCGCTTGTTGTCAAGATGTTAAAACTGAACCAAAAGATTACTCTACAAGTTTCCTTTCTGTTTCTATACCTGTATTACTGTTAAAATGTTCAAGTATTCAGACAAAATGTGCTGATTAGGTAAACAACATGGAAGGCAATGGCTATTAGAAGCACATTTGGAAAAAAAAAAATCCCCAAAACAAACAAACAAACAAGCCCAGAGACTTGGCGCTATCCTCTCCTGTTACACAGATTTTTGTCTCTACTACGAACATGCTTCTTGAGAAATAACTAAAAAGCAATTGTGATAGTGCAAGAAAACTTTAACAAATATTGCTTTAAACTATTATCCAGAAAGACAAATATTAAGAACTAGAAAGCATATATGATTTTATTTGAATTCAATTTTACATGTGCAGAAGTCTACTAGATGTCAATTACAAGCCTGACAGGCAAAGCTGAGCGATCTCTGTTTAGGTATACAATTAATTTACCATGGATACAATATCCCTTTTCAAAGGCATTGCTAAGTAGGTCATAACTAAATTTAGAACTTCACAGAAAGGAAAATGTTACTGCTGCAATTCGATGCTGTAAATGAGATTAACACATGTGAAAACCTAATGGAATCAAACTCTGAACTCTTCAGCTAAAATGCTCTACTGTCAATTTCAAATATCAATTGGAACATTCAGAACATGTTAATTACAAAAACACATCACAAACTGTACTTAAGAAAAGGGATATTCCATCCATCAGGGTAAAAACGTGATCTTTAGTTTCTTTTTACAACACTGCCACACGTAAACAAAGTCTCAAAGTATTAACCAATCATTTAAAGGAGAAAGATTTTACAAATAGAATGAAGCACGGTGCGAGGTAATATACAGAAGTAACCATTTGTTTAAGGCTCAATTTTTTTCTCCATTATAACTTTCTTTTAAAAGGCATTGAGTAGGTAATACTGAGTTTGAGTATTTAATAAATACAAGTTGAGAAACTGATTAAAGAAATCAATTAAAATATTAAAAATTAATTCTTGCATATTAGCCATCAATAAGAACTTAGAAAGCTACAAAAGGACTGATTGATAAAGAATAGATTTTAAACATATGGTAAACGTGCTAAGCATTCCTGTTTAAGGTCGATGGATCTTGAAGGCCAAGGACCTTATGCACTGAATTAGATGTATGGCAACATGCTGTAATAGAGACAGGTTTACCAAGGCTCAGTTCTGCAACCCAGGTTGTAAAGTTCTCCAAAGCAGCATCTGTGCAAATTTCCTCTGAGTTTTATCTGCAATTAAGATGAAAATGTCGTAAAAAGATAGGAATATAGATTACAGTTTCAAATGAGAACAATGACAACAGATCTATATACACACGGAACTGGCACCAGAAGAACTATCTTAAGGTGGAATTTCACTGTGTCCCCCATCAGTTTAAATTAAAAAAATTTTACGTGATCAAAAAGAGTCACTGAAAATTAGAAACACTAATGATGCACTGATTATAATATACTGTGTATATGTAACCACTCCGGTTTATTTTTACATTATACTTCATACTTGTTTTATACTTTATACAATATTAACCATGTTCTTACCGGTTTACAAGATTTTACAGACAGTACTTCTATTTTGAATCTGATTTCTTCATACATTTAATGGGAAGTGGCATTTGAATCAAATGCATCTCCATTATGAGCAAACTGGACAGTATGTGAAACTTTTTCCAAATGTAGGGTTTGGGGGATAATTTAAAGTAAGAAAATGTAATGCAATCAGGGTCTAGCTACTGAGCACCTACTAAGGACCCCAACTTGGGTTGGATGCTATGTGACAGCGGTAGTTTCCGGTCCCCATTCTGGTCTGCCCGGTTTTGGACACCTTGCCAACCACAGGGACCTCTCCTCTGATCGAGGTTTCTCAGGCTCCACTCTCAGAGTTGACAGACTTCTGCCCTTCTAATTAATACCAAGGGGGAAAAAAATCTATCATTCAGGCACAAGGTCCTCTAACTGTGCTGGATCACTACAGGGCTTCTAGGGGAGTGGAATTACATTTGTTTTTTAATGTAAAAGATAAAAGTTGTTAAATGAAGCCAGAAGCAAAGAGTAGAACAGCAACTATGAAAGAATGCCAAGCAAAACCAATTTAAGATCATCTAAAGGCTCTACCAATATTTACACATGCATAATTTTAACTTCCTTTGACAGCTACACGTCTATTAGTGTCCAAAGAGCCTGAGAGAACTCTTTATTAGCAGCTATATCATAAAAATGATTACTTTTAAAGAATATCTTTCTGCTTATTATTGAAATTCCGCCACCTAAACACATTAGGAAAAATAGAATAATTTGCCTCCTTAGAAATTACTATAAAATGTTATTTTCCAATTAAAATTAAACCTTTTTTGCATCAAATTTTTAACTAGGATGCTGGTTATTTAAGTTTGAGCAAGTCCAGTTTCCTCATCATTAATATAAAGATAAAAATTCTTTCCTCAAGGGTTGTGGTAAATACCACATAATGTGTGAAAGTACCTTAAAAACTACGCAAATGTCAGGTATTTTTTTTTTCCATTTCTCAACCATGTTATAAATTCTAGAAGACCAGAATTATGTCTCTGATATCCAGACTGAGGGCCTTTATATTTTTTAGCCTCATTTGATTTTTTATACCTCTTTGAAGACAACAGTATTTCAATATATATGAAATTCAGCGTGAAGACTTTTCAGTAATTCAGACTACTTTCCTCAATTGATTTAAATTAATTAGTTTGCTGTAAATTATTTTTATTTTTATATATATATATATTTTTAAGATTTTACTTATTTATTTATTTGAGAGAGAGAGAGAAACAGCATGAGAGGGGAGAGGGTCAGAGGGAGAAGCAGGCTCCCCGCTGAGCCGGGAGCCAGATGTGGGACTCGATCCCAGGACTCTGGGACCATGACCTGAGCCGAAGGCAGTTGCTTAACCAACTGAGCCACCCAGGTGCCCTGCCGTAAATTTTAATCCACATTTAAAAAAATAAATTATAAAGAGTTTGGGATTTTCAAATATGCTTCTGCCTCTTCAATAGTGAAGACTTGTAACATACGGTGTTTTAGTAGTTCAGGCATTCTCTGAAATCAAATTGAGGAAGTAGTAATCATTTGTTTCTAGCCAAAATAAACACTAAGAATACAAGCCAGCTTATCAACCATAATCTACATTAAATAAAAAGTGATAGATGCATTATTTCTCACCCTCTAAAAATCTGCTTAACATTTGGTCCGTCCACATTCCACAGGATGACAATACTCCAGTGAAATCAAGAGACATAGATAAATCCTGGGTCAGACTCAACAATATTAATAGGAGGCGTACCATTAAACAAAGTATTAATACCAGCTCTTCTTCAGAAGAGTAATAAATTATGATTCTCTGCAGTAACAAATCCTGAAGCAAAAGCTTGCATTAAGCAAAAAGGACAGTCTCTCTCAAGATGAGAATTTCACAAAATGCAAAATATAAATGTTATTGCTCCACACTCTGACAGCAACATTTTCAGTGTACTAACAACTCTCGTTCATTTAAAAAACATTCCAGAAGCTTTAAAGGCAGCTGGTCAAACTCATACTTTTTAACTCCCAGGATAGCACATCCAGACAGATTGCAAAAGTCTAACTTGCTGCTTGTAAGACAGAACACAAGTGATCCTTGTCCTCAACAATCAAGTTTCCAGTAAAACACCCAACAAATCTCAACTCTGGAAGCTTCTGCTCCAACTCTTGCTTAACTGGTTTCACTTTTTCACTTTTTTCTCATTAGATTTTGTCAAGGAAGAGTATACACACACACACACACCCCCCCCACCAAACAGTCCAAACCTTCTCCTCAGGAAATGATGAAATAGGGTCTCCCAGGCGGGGTAAGTTGGTACCCAAGAGTACCAAACACAGAACTGAAAGAACAAAGATCATTATTTCTGTCAGCATGAAGAAAAGGGAGACTCTTGATTCCAGACTAGCACATCATTTCACGTGGCAGCAGAATGCCTGGGATATTAACAAAGGCTCCTGAAACACTTAGCAGTTTATGAATGTCTTTTTAGCTTAGCTGGATTCGCCATTTCTAAATACAATGGTATTTATCAGCATTCTTTTTAGCAAATATAAATGTGCAAACATAATTTTAATTTTTTCCAGTTGTAGACATGATATTCTGGAGATTTAACCAAAGGAATTTTTTTAAAAAGTGAATTTCCCTTTACATTTTTTACTTGGCATTTTCATATCCAAGTTAAATACTCAAACTATGGCATTGAATCTTGGAATGAAAGTGGGACTGTGCTGTAAGGAGACTGTGCACCCTAGAAGTTTATGGTAAACCTGGGGTAGAAAGGAAGGGATAAGCGAAATAAGTCAATCAGAGAAAGACATGTATCATACGACCTCACTGATATGAGGAATTCTTAATCTCAGGAAACAAACTGCGGGTTGCTGGAGTGGTGGGGGGTGGGAGGGATGGGGTGGCTGGGTGATAGACATTGCGGAGGGTATGTGCTTTGGTGAGCACTGTGAATTGTGCAAGACTGTTGAATCACAGATCTGTACCTCTGAAACAAATAATGCAATATATGTTAAGAAAAAAAAAAAGAAGATAACAGGAGGGGAAGAATGAAGGGGGGAAATCGGAGGGGGAGACGAACCATGAGAGACGATGGACTCTGAGAAACAAACTGAGGGTTCTAGAGGGGAGGGGGGTGGGGGGGATGGGTTAGCCTGGTGATGGGTATTAAAGAGGGCACGTTCTGCATGGAGCACTGGGTGTTATGCACAGACAATGAATCCTGGAACACTCCATCAAAACCTAATGATGTAATGTATGGTGATTAACATAACAATAAATTTTTTTAAAAATTCCATCTATTAAATAAATTGTTACATTTTTATTTTACCAGGTAAATATATATAGTGAAGATATTATTCCTATTTTATTAAAGAGAAAATCAAAGTCCAAAAAAAAAAAGAAAAAGAAGGGATAAACTATTTTTCTTCTGTCCTACACCTAAAATCTCCATAAATTTAAATTACTCAATTCAGTTCTGAGATCTCAGGTGTGTATGACCATGTCCACTGAGAAGCAGAGTATGAACCCAATGATCGGGTTCCAGCTGCTAGCTTCGAATCAGACCAGGTAGGGTACTGCTCCCGTCAACTCTAAATCGCTTTTTCTGAATCCCATGTTCCTAAAACTGTGGCTAATCAAAAGAATTTGGGAGTATGGTTTTTGGTAGGGAAAGTTTTTCCAACAGCTGACAGGACTTAAGTTTTTCTTAGTGATATTATCTTCTGGATTTTCGAATTCCACTGAGAAGTAATCCCACGAGGAGAATCTTTCCTGTAGTATGGCTAGAATACTTCCTCGGTGGCAACTCTCCAACTCTATGATGCAATTTTTGTTAATTCTACTGATGGTTCATTCTAAGCCAGAGAGGTAATGGAGTAAAACTGAATGGCTCATATGCATTTCATTCTGCAATAAAAGCCTAATCTTGAGGTTAAGAGGAAGCAATTAAAAAGGGAACAGATATACAAAGAGTGATTCTAATCACAGACACCTCCACACCCAGAGCAGGTCTAACTAGGAACCTATTCACTCTGAACAGTCCCAGACCATGAACCTTTTGGCAAGGAAGGGGGGCGGGGAGTCAGTGAAGGTCTGGGAAAATTAGGCGGGTGCAGAAAGGACCCTTTTATACCCCAGGTCCATTGCAGATCTTTACGGTACATACTACCCCCCAAAGCATACCCCTGTTCCATCCAGGGCCGCCATGCCACAGGCTCTATTTTGGCTCACCATGTGAACTGGATGACAAATGAGAATTTAAAATAAGCTATTTTTCCTACTCAAGGTGATACGCAAAATAGGGCAAGGGAAAAAAAAAGTATCTACACTGTAACTTCTGCAACAGAATTCCACCCCAGTGTTTCACTGATAGGATTAATATTTAACTTGGATACGAAAATGCCAGCATTTTAAAGTACACGATGTGATTTAATTTTCATGATTTTCCCTTTTCCGTTTGCTAAATCCTTGGCATATCATATCTAATTAAAAGCCGGGGGACAAAAGATTGGGAACAATTCTGATTCCACGTATTAAAAAAAAAAAAAACAAAAAACCCTGAAAATGCTAATCAATTCCACTGTGTTTAGAAATGGTAAGGCCAGCTAGACTAAAATGACATTCATAGATGGTTCAGCCTTTCAGGAGCCTTTGTTAACATCCCGGGCATTCTGCTGCCACGTGAAATGATGTGCTGGTCTTGAATCAAGAATCTCGCTTTTTCTTCAGGCTGACATATATAATGAACTGAGGCTGACATAAATAATGATCTTTGTTCTTTCAGTTTGATTGCTGGTGTTTGGTACTCTTATGCACCATTTACTCTCGTTGGGAGAACCCGTTCCATAATACACGGAGAAAAATAGGATAAAATCTTGCAGGAGCCCTTCAAACTGTAGTGAAGAACACCTTTTTTATTCTAGGGTTTGTTTTTTTTTTTTATAACTTTCATCAATACTGGACTGAGATACGGAAATCCTTGAGAAATGATCTTTTAAATAATTCTATTTGTCAAAAGGGTATTTACCAGTCACATTTGAAGGATAACTTTACTGCATTTCCCACCTGCCTTTCGGGGAACCAATAGACTACTAATTTAGGGATATTATTTTGCTCCTTTTTGGCATTCCCTCTGTTTGGAAATCACCTCTATCCCTCCCCCACCGCTTCACATCCTACCCATTCTTCAAGACCGGACTCAAATGTTACTGTTCCCCAATTACTCGAAGTCAGTGGTTCTTAGCCAGGGGTGGTTTTGCCCCCTAGGAGCCATCAGGCAATGTCTGGAGATATCCTTGTTTGTGACAACTAGGGGGCGGGAGACTGCTGCTGATATCTATCTAAGGAAGTAGGGGCCAGGGACGCTGCTCAACCCCCGTAACCAAGAGCTCAGAGTATTGAGAAGTCTGCTCTAACTGGACGTGGTCTCTCCTTTCCTTGAATGCCCACAGCACTGTGATTTACTTCTTTTATAGTATTATGAGATGGTTAACAAAACACCCATCAGTCTCCACAACAGTATACCAAAAGAGCCAATTGTCAATTATTTCCACCAATATACAGAGGAGCTATGATATAGTTAGTAAAAGCAAACCAGGCCTGCAATACTGGCCTGGGTTTCTATTATCCTGCTGCTGCGCAGGAAAGCAATCTGCCAAGGCCCTCGATGGCAGGCTCCTCGGGTCAGTAAGGAAACCCGCCGCGTAAACAGCACGCACGTAAAGAATCTGGGCTTCAAAACTCACACTAAGACTACGGCCAGTGGGAGGGTGAGAGGTGAGGCAACGACCCTGGGAAGCCATGCAGATAAACAGGTGTTGGGCAAGAGACTGGTGACCCACATTGAAGGGGGCTAAGAAATAAATGTGAGCAATTATCAGAAGCGATTCTTAGAGCGTTAAAATGTCCCCTTTCGATTAAGGGCAAAAAAACTCACTACAATCCCAACAGTTCTTCTGACTTATCTGAATCTTATCGTTTCTCACTTGGACAAAGGTACTCTTCTAAGTATTAAGGACAAGCATTTCTCAAATCACCTTTACTTGTCAAAGTTTGATGTTCAGTCCAGATCTGGGACTGACAGACTTCGAAGCTCTGTGGCTCAAGCTACGGGATTCAGAATCCATCACCTGTTTTTGTAGATAAATAGTAAGCAAGCACAACCACGAGCTTTTACAGGCCTCAGGTTATAGATTCCCATACACATCAATTCCATCCTATGTGATGTCAGAAAAGAAAAAGTGTAGTGTGCTTTGTTCTAAAAGATCTTGGTCAGGAAATTTCCTTTAATATTTGCAGACAATAGGGCGCCTGGGTGGCTCAGTTGGTTAAAGCGACTGCCTTCGGCTCAGGTCATGATCCCGGAGTCCCGGGATCGAGTCCTGCATCGGGCTCCTTGCTCTGTGAGGAGCCTGCTTCTCCCTCTGACCCTCCCCCCTCTCATGTACTCTCTCTCTCTCATTCTCGCTCTCTCAAATAAATAAATCTTTAAAAAAAAATATTTGCAGACATTCAGCTGCTTATTTTATTTCAATGCTCACATCTCCAATGTGTATTCTGCTTACAATGAAAACCAAACAAAAAACTACACAGGCGGCTTGACCTATTATTATAAAGAAATGAGCAATTATTGGTATTAATATTTTCTGATGTTTAGTACATTAACAAAAAAACATAGTTGGCTTGAGATATAAATCAATTCTATTTAATCAATCCCACAGGTAACCAAATGGATTAAAAGTAATTTAGATCACACAAGCTGCAAAATAAATGTAGAGAGAACTCAAAGATTTAAAATCGCTTTGGAAGCTATCCATCTGCCAATCTGAATTTTATTCAGTTTACTTCCTGTAGCTGTCTACATTAATGATGGAAAGAAAACTGGGAACATTTTGTGGGAGCTGGTTAATTTTTTATAAAGATGACAACACTAAAACATGTACGTTTATGTCACTTTCCCAGTTAAAAGTGTCAGAAAGAGAAAGAGAGCGTAATGGTAAAGATGCAATCACCACACAGAACTTGTTCAAACTTGAAGCTGGCTTACAAGTGAACAGAGATTAGGGAAACATGAACACGGCACTGGATCATCTACATCATGCCTGTTCCTGCTTCAAAAAACTATACTGCAAGGGTGACGCTATGAACCAAACGTATGCTGGAGTGTGGTCTCAACAGTGATGCCGTAAGAGATGCAGTAGCCAGGGATTAGAAAATAAATGTGTTCTCATCATATTCTGGTGTGCTAAAAAGCTGATGCGTGAAAGCATTTTGAATAAAGCACTGTTGTCATCCTTCATTTTCAAAGGTGACAGACACTCCCTGACAGAAGCTCTTGTCCGAAAAGATAAATCAGGGACTGTTAGTCTTTTCTCCAGGGAGCACACTATAAAGCCAGACCTTTGATTAAATCAGGAATCATCACTGCAATCTGAAATGCCTGTTGCCATTTGCAACACTACCTACTAGACTTGAGGTCAGTCTTGGCTCAAAACAATCAGTTCCATTCCTGAGATTGTCAAGCTAGTGTGCCATTTGCTGTGGTTTCGCAGTCATCCAGGATATTGGTTGTTTTATCTTGTTATGTAAGGGTTACTGTCTAAGTGAGACTATCTGCCCAATTATAATCTAGATTAAAAGATGATATGAAAAAAGAATCCCACTTAAAATGCTCAATAAGTCTTATATAACCTTGCTTTTTAAAAAACTCATTCATTTGGGCGCCTGGGTGGCTCAGTTGGTTTAGCGACTGCCTTCGGTCACGATCCTGGAGTCCCGGGATCGAGTCCCACATCGGGCTCCCTGCTCAGCGGGGGGTCTGCTTCTCCCTCTGACCCTCTTCCCTCTCGTGCTCTCTCTCATTCTCTCTCTCTCAAATAAATAAATAAAATCTTTAAAAATAAAAAAATAAAAAACTCATTCATTTGAAAAAACTTTTATGAAGTTATCATTCAACTCAATGAAAGGTGTGAAGGTTTTGTTATTGTTCTTATTAACTCCATTATTTCCTAAACCAAATAAAAATGTTGCCTGGGCTGGGGTGTGTTTCTTCTAACACATCACAGACGATTTTACCTGATTCTCATTTGGACCATATATTCATAAGGAAGTCAAGGTACGCCATGGCACTACAATTTGTTATTATCAGAGGTCACTTAAGTCCCTCAAGTGCAAGGTACAGATGAACTTGATTAAATAATCATCCTGTTAAATCAAGCACTTGGGTGATTAGTAAATTGAGGATTTCAATTACAGCAGCTCTCTAGCCCGGGACAGAAAAGTGTAGAAAACACAAAACCAATCATCTTCTAAAATTATTATTGGATGCGAAATCACTGGAACAGGGAAGAGGTGTATTATCCTTTAACTCACTCCACCCCAAAGTAATGTTATCAATGAAGCAGAGAGAACAATAATTCACTTTTAAAAATAAATCTTAGTGACAGGAATACAGGCAATTTCTTACCTTCCTTTTGCTTATCTGTATCTTTTTTTAATTTTCTTCATTGAATGTTGACTATTTTGTGCTAAGGGAAATATTACTTTAAAAACAAACAAGGAAATTGAAGGTAGCACAACGTGTATTAATATTAACCAGCTTTTTGTTATACTTGATCAAAACCAAAACACTCTCAGGACTCATAAGGTTCCATCAACAACTAACCTGCTCGGTATGGCCATGATTGAGGTTCTTTTTTTTACTGGACAACGCAAGTTGTACAACACTGATCTTGCTTCTCGGGCAGGGACGAATAGTTCATTTGCCTGACGATCTCAGCAAAAAGTTCATCCACCATTGATTTACTTTTTGCCGATGTTTCCATGAAAGGGCAGCCCCATTCCTGAGCCAGGGCTCTGCCTTCTGAAGACATAACCTCTCTTTCTGGTTCCAGATCCACTTTATTTCCTACTAGGATTAGTGGGACTTTTTCGTATCTCTTCACTCTGACAATCTGATCTCTCATGGGCTTGATATCCTATTCAAACAATCACAAAGAAAAAAAAATACACTGCATCACCATAACAGGAGTATTACGATATCGCAAGAAGTCATCCTTAGGGGAGTACAGAAAGCTGAATCCAAAAGAAAACCATACACCCAAATGGAGAAAATAAACATTTTCCCCACCCAAGTAGGAACTCGATCATTTCCACAGATCCCACCTGCTGGGTTTCTGTCAAGAATATAAAATGTAGGCTGCACACGAACCTTAGGACTCATACTTCTTTCCCCTAGTCTGTACCGATTTAAAAGTAAGTTCCCAATTCTGGTGAATCCATTTGTATATGAGGATGTTCGGCTATCTCCTTAAACCTGCCAGCTTGTCAGCACTCCTGCAAACACCTGTTATCCCAGCACAGGCTTGCGGCATCTGTGCATTCCTAGCCATTTAGCAAGAGTGCCTGAGAGAAAGTGTTTCAGGTGGGAACAAAAACACCGTGTCATGTCTCGAAGACCAGTTCAAAAACAGATTTATACACTTAAATGTTTACTTTTAAATTTAATGGTAGGCCTTCATCCCAGTAAAATCAGACACCTTAAAATACACTAGAAACTAATCTAACAGTGAGCACCTCCTGGGAGGGACAAATGCACCAAGGAGCAGTCTGGGCGGGAAGACAGTCATACTTCCCTTTGCCTAGTTAGGTTTTACGGCTTCAATTTTCTCCCAAGTGTATTATTTTTTCTAATTACAATTAATGATAAAAGATAAGAGCCTTGGCGATTCTCAGGTGGCATCAACTTTGGGGGAGGGGAGGAAGGGTCGCTTTAAGGCAATTTTATAGATTTAATACTAAGTTTCCATTTTCCCTAAATGTTTCGTAACTTAAAAGTTTGACTTAAATATCAAACGTGTTTAATCTGAATAGTTAACAGTGAATGCAACATTCACTTGCGGGATGAAGGAAAAACAGAGCACTGTGAAAATTTATGAAACCATCATTATTTGATGTTTGCAACGATTTTGTTTGATCATGTATCAGTTCGGTCTTCTAGGTTAAGCTCTTTTTCACTGTGTCCTTATGGAAACACAAGTTCAAATGAGAAACCAAATTTATGACAGTTGGGCTTGAAAGAGTTTAAGTCTCCGTTGAAATAATGGCAGTTTTTCACTCCCCATTTATGCCTGTAACAGAAGCAGATGTAATGGAAATCATATGAAAAACCCTTCAAAGGACTTCCAGCCTCAAGAGAGTCAGCTAATAGAATAACAAATCTCTCGAGGATCCTTTAGAAAGAAAATGCCTGTCAAATAGCACCTTTGGTACTTTCTGGGGGAAAATGCTTTTATGATACTATCATTGCTTTGGAATTCAAGCCCACATAAAATGTACTTTAGTTTGGTCACTATACTTATTATATCTTAAAGAGAAAAAAAAAATCCTGAAGTTGCTATATGGCATTACTGGAAAACTTCACTAGAGCACTGTAATTTAAATACTAAGAAAAGTGGAATTAGCACATTGTATTCGCTAAAGCACTTAATGTCTCTTAAGCAAGCAACATTAAGCGCATACCTTTGAATGCAGAAAAACTATCCATTTCCTAAATCAATGGAGGTCAATACAATGGGTCAATACGAGGTTATTTATTTTCAAGGAATAAATAGCAACATTTACTGCATCTCTTAAAATAATGTTAAACCTTCAGTCCGTCTCCCAGTGAAGGACGGGACAGATTTTCAGAAGAAATTGGACCACCTCCAGCTTGGCCACCCAGCCAGGGTTAGAAATTTGCACTTGTCCGGTGCTCCCTGATCCACATATTTTGTATAAATATAGTCAGTGTTATCAGAAACAACTTGGATCAACTGCAGAAGAGGAGAGTCCCTGTAGCTTTTTGTCGGTTATTAATTCTAGGTACTAGTCTTTTCAATTAGTAACTTTCCTTCACAGGCCCCAAAGTAAAATGCCTAGAAGGTCCTGAGTTCTTCATCTTGTAACACTTAAGATTTATGAATCTGGTTGAGGAACTTGGGTGAGAGAACACAGAGGAAGAGGTGGGGAAAGCAGACACAGAGGAGTTACAGATACCCGCTCCAAGTAATTTTCTCTGCAAAGTGCTCTATTTACCTGAGATTCTCTGTTAAATGTTGTTCTGGTAAGTACATTAATCAATACTTGTTGAATCGAACAAGCAACTTCAGAAGGTTCCCTTCCAGGCTAAATATACACAGACTGCCCCATTTCGTTCTCTCTTTTCTTTGACTCAAAAATAACTTTAAAATATTTGTTGACGGTTGTTACTGTAGACTCTATAGAAACAACCCGATACTTTTCCGTGCCAGAAGTAACCTCAAAAATGCGCCATGTCTAACTTTCAGAAGCAAAACATAGTCATTAAGGCACGGTTCAAGCACACCAGAAGTAAATGTGGGATTACCACACCCCCTTCTAACAAATTACAAGACTCGGTTTGGTTACCTGGAAAGACTGTTGATTAACCAGGCTATAAACCAGGATGAAACCTTGGCCGTTTTTGATGTAGAGATCTCTCATGGAGGCAAACTGTTCAGTTCCTGCGGTGTCCAGAATTTCCAGCACAGAGGGGGAAGAGTCCACTTCGATCTCTTTGCGGTAGAAATCTTCAATGGTGGGGTCATATTTCTCAATGAAAGTCCCAGTGACAAACTGCACCGTAAGGGCAGATTTGCCAACCCCTCCGCTCCCTAACACCACTACCTTGTATTCCCTCATGAGTCTCACCTTCAGCAACTCCTACCAGAGGGAGGGAAAAGAACACCCCGCTAGCCGCGGCGGCTCGGGGAGGCGGAAGGTGGGCGGAAATCTGCGAACTGGGGAGGAGAGTGCGGAGAGGCAGAGGGCCCAACGGGGGAAGAAGAGGAAGTTAAGGGAGGGGGAGGGGAAAGAGCTAAGTGTCGGGTGGGTGGGGATGAGATGGTGATGCCCTTCCTATAGGAACCGAAGCCCAGGCAGGGGGCGTGGGGAGGAGGGCAAGCCCGGAGAGGCGGGGTGGGGAGACGCGCCGCGCCCCCGAGGGAAGCGGTGGGGGCCGCAGAACGGGGGGCCCCCGCGGCCAGGGGCGGCCCGGCACCCCTCCCCCGCCCTTCACACAAAGGGGCCCAGGGACCCCGCTTCCTGCTCGCGCCGCCGAGCCGGCCCAGGCCTGTGGGCTCGGCTCCAGTCACTGTCGCCCGGGCGGGTCTCTGGGCCGCGGCTCCCGCGGGCGTCGTCCGGCCTGTGGGGGGGGGAGAGGGGGGCGCGTTACCCGCCGCCCCCCCCGGGCGGCCCCCCGCTCCCTCCCCCTCTCCGCCAGCTCCCGCCCGGACCCGGCTGCCTCCACCGCCGCTTACCCCGCCGTCCGCACCCGCCCGGCCGCCCGGGAGGCTCCGTCACGCCAAGGCCATGGCCAGCGGCCGGCTCCCCAGTCTCACCGCCGCCCCAGCGCCGCTGCTCGCGGAGGGGAAAGGGGCGGGGGCCGTCCGGCGGCGGCGGCCACTCCGGGCGAAGCCACCTCTTTTTTTTTTTCTCTCCCCCCCCCCAGCACGCACCCGGAAGGGTTTCCCTGACACACTGGCTGAGGTGCCCCAGTTCCCCGAGACTGGCCGGGATCACTTCCGGTGGGGAAAGTCCCACCTCTCCGGGGCGAGCCGGGTGGCGCTGGGGCCGCGCCCTGCCGAGCTAGACGGCAGCGGACGGTCGCGGGTCGGAGCCGCGGCCTTGGCAGAGGGCCTCTCGGAGAGCCTCCGACGGCCTTCCCTTCCCCGCCCGCAGCCGCTGCTGCTGACAGTCCCGCGCCAAACCCGCCGAAGCCCCTCGGCGTCTCCGCGGCCGGCGGCCGGGGGACTCGCGCCGCTGGTTGGCCGGTGCGGGACGGCCGGTAATCATCTGGCCTCCGGCAGAACGCCCGACATCCCTGGGCTGGAAGGGACCAGGAAAATAAAGCAGCCAAGAAACTTTATTCTCCTCGCTGGTGTTTCTAACACTTGCTGTTTCTCTACGAAACGCGTGCGAACTACCCTTAGACTTCACTGTTGCTCTGATTTCGTTTGTGATGTGTCTTACATCGCCGTGCCTGACAAATAATTAAACACACACAGTTCTTTTATTATCTGGCAAATCTGCTTGACTCCACCAGCAAATGCCAAAGTCACTCCTTCCTTTCTTATCACAAGGCTCCAAAACAACAGGAGTAGCAACAGACTTTATCTTACAGTAACTCAGCTTTGCCCCTATTTGATTCTAACCACCACACAGCAGGAAAGGTAAGCAGTACTCAGGGAAGAGTCTATTGGAAACTGTTTAGGCCTATGAGACTAACTGCTTGTACTCTTTCATTAGCTGCATGCGCAGCAGTTTGCATGGCTGGCTCTTCCACGATAAAGTTTGTTTTAACGGTCATCCTTCATAGTCCTTGAAATGCAAAAGGAAAAGACTGGTGTTAAACACTAAGTTTCTATTTTTAGATAAAATTGTTACTTCTTCCATATCTTTCCCTCCGCTAACTTTCTATTTGTAAACTTTGTGTCAGATCCACAGAGCCCCAGGGCCAGAAGGCTAGGTTATATTTTAGGCATGTCACTCCCTTTTTGATTCAAGCATGCACCCAGAAACCTGAGAAACTCGGTGGCCAGTCGAGTTAAATTGATTCCAAATTCCCTCAGTGGCAAGCCCTCACAGCCAGGCTGTATAAAAAGAGATTTATTACCAAACCCAAACTGGTAGACATTACAAAACTGGCAAATCACGGTCGTGTGAAGTCCCACCGTGTCTTTCGCTGAGCATTCCCCAATGTCACTTACAGTATCCAAAGGACAGTTTAGTTCAATTTCTCCTCGGCTCAGGGCTGCTGCAATCTGTCCAGCGAAGTCCCCAGCTCTGGTTCCAGCTGGCCTGAGTCCCGCCTGATATCTGAGGCACTGCCCTCTGCTGGAAGAGGTTGGTCTATGAGTTAGGAGTCTCCCCATAGGTCACTGCTCCTTCCACACTTGCTGTTGCCTGATTTGGAGCTCTGCTGCCCATCTCCCTGTCTAGCTGTCTCCAGACTGTCTGGTGGGATCCACAGCCCTGCACCAGCCCTGCTTGAAACGGAGTCTGGAAATTCCTCTTCTGATCCAGCAATCAGGGTTGTGCAATAGTAGCAAGTCTGGTCTATTACTGAACTATCACAAATAGGGAGCTCTCCTTTTTGAGGTTGTCCCACCTGTTGACAAGTCTAGTATCTCTGATCTTGTTGGCCAAAATGTTTTGGACAGAGTTCTTTAAACGTGCCCCTACCCCCAGTACAGAGTCCTAATGGGTCATCCTTATCAGCTACAGAGTTGACAAATGTCCCACTCCATCTGAAACTCCCTCTAAACTTTTTGGGAGCGGGCTTCATTGCCGCAGCTGCAGTTAGGAAAGCAAACAGTTGGAAGTAGCTTGAATGTCCTTCAGTAGACAATTCGAAAAATAATGTGTGTGTGTGTGTGTGTGTGTGTGTGTATACAGTGGCAAGATGGATACTATGCAGATATTTATTTAAAAGAGAAAAGATTTGGGGCGCCTGGGTGGCTCAGTTGTTAAGCGTCTGCCTTTGGCTCAGGTCATGATCCAGGGGTCCTGGGATCCAGGCCCATATCGGGCTCCCTGCTCTGCGGGAAGCCTGCTTCTCCCTCTGCCACTGCCCCTGCTTGTGTTCCCTCTCTCGCTGTCTCTCTCTCTCTCTGTCAAAATAAACAAAATCTTTAAAATAATATAAATATTAAGTAAAATAAATAAATATAAAAGAGATATTTTAAAATAAATTAAATATAATAATATTTAATACTTTAAAATAAATAAAAATAAAAAAGATTTGTAAGTGCTGATATGAAAAGGTCAGGGTATGTGATAAGGTTGAAAGAAAGCAAGATACTGAAGAAATACAGAGCTGCTCCCATCGAGGTAAAATATGTGGGAACGTGTGCAAAAATAGTTCCGTAGCCATTAAAACCTGAAACGGGTCATGAAGTATCGGTGAGAAGTATTATGAAAGGACTTTCAGTTCTCCACAACATTTTTAATTTTTCAACAATGATCAGGTGTTATGGGGGGAAAGGGGGGAATAAATAGCATTTTATAACATTTTTTAAAGGCGAAAGAGAAGAAAGATGTTGATCATCACTTCCTCAAAAAACAATATCCTGACTGGGGCTCAGTGGACAGGTGGGCCCAAGTTCAACTCCTGCTGCCCGTTCTGCCCTCCCCAAACATCTCTATACTTAGAAAAGTATTTTCACATACATTATCTCATTAGACTCCAGTTGTTCGCCAGTTTACTTTTATTAGGCAATGAGAGTATAAAAACCAGTTAGAAGAGCACAGCCTGGCAGTTGAGCGCCAAGGGCTCCGAACCGAGGCAGACATTTAACCGGCCGCTTGCCCACATCCTTAGCTGTGGCACCTCAAGCAAGGGATTTCACCTGTCCGAGGCTCTAACTCCTCATCTGTAAAATGGAGCTAACCATTTCATGTGAGAATATAATGAAGTAGTGTATGTAAGATGTTTAGTTCAGTCCCTTGCTCATGACAAACCCTCAGTAAATGCTGGCTATTTGGTTTTTATTTAAAAGACTTTGGGGCACTTGGGTTGCTCATTTGGTTGGGTGTCTGCCTTCCGCTCGGGTCATGGTTCCAGGGTCATGGATTGAGCCCCGAATCGGACTCCTTGCTCAGTGGGCAGCCTGCTTCTCCCTCTCCCTCTTCTGCTCCCCTGCTTGTGTTCTCTCACTCTCTCTCTGTCAAATAAATAAATAAAATCTTAAAAAAAAAGACTTAAACTTTAAAAAAGATCAGCAAACATAGAGAGGAAAACAAAACTTCAAAAGCCCAAATATCTCCCAATGGCACCAAAAAAAAATAACCGGCTTACTCTTTCCAAGGATATTTATTGTTAAAAGCTTCTTGTGTTTCAGGGGGAAAATGGGATTTATATGCTAGCATGGCTATCAATCCTTCTTCTATATGTATTTTTAAAAATTACTATAAAAGCAATCTTACTATAAACACTATTCTGCACCTTGCTTTTTCTTCACTTACGATATCTTGGTGATTGAAATCATGATTTTGAAACAAAAGGGTACTTACATTTAAAATTCTCTGGTAAACATTGCTAAATTGTCCTTCAGAAAGATCATACCAATTCACATTCCTACCAACACAGCATGACCGTATGTGGTTTTTTGTAACCTCACCCTAGGTATTACTAATTTTAGCATTTTACTGTTACTCACTTTAGGGTATTTTCAGGACTAACAAATGCAGGGTAGTAGGATAGAAGGAATTTGGGTTTCAGGATCAGGTAATCCTAGCATTGCCCTTTGCCAGCTAGACGTCTTTTCACTCTCTCGTTCGTTAAGTTGGACGTGGGAGCCGTATCTAGCTCATAAGGCGCCTTGGAAGAATAAATGAGACAATCCATTCAAAGCACTTAGCCTTCCAAACTAACAGCTGAATAAATGTAAACTGCTCACATAATAACTTTCCACTCCCAAGCTTCAAGGTTGGGGTGGGGAGGGTAATTTCTCCAGACAGTATGCCCTTGAGATTCAGAACTTTTTTAAATTTTGTTTCCAGTGGAGTCTGTTTTGTTTCAGCCTCCACTCGAAAGTAACTATTGCTCAGGCAATCATTTTTAAGGACACAGCTGATTTTTACCATAGTGAAGAAATCTGAGGGTATAAGCTATATGCCGAATATGTAAGTTACAGGTACATAATCCTGTTTTATGCAATTAGCTTGGCACAAGTTGAAAGTGCGAGAAAGTTTGCTTTAGGCACCAATTGCTCACTTCCGTGATCCCTCCCTCTTCAGTTTATACCTCCTTCAGCTGCGATCCCTGGAGCAATGAACAGTTCTGGATCATTTTCCCTCACTTCCACCCTCCCAGGGAGCCCTCCCACCTTCCAGGCCCTGGGAAGAAACCTAAGCCCTGTACTCTCCGCGTGCCAGGCGCTTCCCTCTCTTTGGCTTGAACTTGCCTTTGGATTAGCAGAACCTGAGTCAGTAGTGTCCTGGGTCTTTGCCTACGGGAGTCTTCGGCAGGGCATCTCCTCTTACTTCAGTGCTCTAGGTCGGCCCCTCCGTACAGGTCGTTCTGGGTTCTTCCCAGCTCCTTCTAGCCTCTGAGATGCCAATCTTCCTTTCCCAATCCTGCCTCCAGCCACACCAGCGGCTGGTTCTGCATATCAGTCTCCCCAGGGACACAGAACCGATGTTATAACTTTATTATCCTTTTCTCATTATAAAAAAAAAGTTCTTGGCAAGAAAACTCTTTTTTTTTTTAAAGGCGAAATACCACTACCCAAAGGAAATCACCATAAAATTTTAGTTCCTTTCACAGTATTTTTCTCTGAGAGCGAAAAAAAAAAGCTTTTTAAGCTAAGCACATGGTGGTATAATTTTGCATAATGAAACTTCATGCCTGCATAAAGTATTAAAAAGAGTCAGGTACCCCTCATAGCCTGAGTGTGCCAACTACGATTTAATCACATTCGATCTTGCCCACCTGGAATCCTTCATGCAACCAATGGGATTTCATGGGAAGGGTTGCTTACCACAGAAGGCACTTCCCCAGCCTGGCCAGGCAAACACTCCTAGAGAGGCTCAAAACTCTTATTTTCCAGATGGGACAGCTGAGAAAGCTCTCTCTTGGAGCTCAGGGGCCTACTAAACAAGAGTGTAACACACCGATCTGAACCCCTTTATCGTTCTCCCTATCTCATCTTTCAAATACAGTCATTAGGAAAGTATTTTGTCATCTATTAAGAACCAAATAAATTTAAGGAATTAGTATTAATAATAACTGTCATATTTTTCTTGTTTGTACATGCATGTTTATGGGCAATTTAAATCCGTTGTATAAACATACTCTTAATTTATGTGCATTTGAAGGTGACCGGGAGGTGTTGGTAACATACAGGTGGCCAGGGACCCTACCCCTGGTGTTTCTGAATCTGGGGCAGGGGCTGCTAATTTGCATTTCTAAGTTCCCAGATGCTGCTGCTGGTCCAGGGACCCCACCTTAAGCACCACCGTTCTAAAAAGTGGTGGGACTTTATATTTGGGGCTTCTCTGCTGAATATTCATCAGTTTATCCACTCATTCATGTGTTCACTCATTCAGCACCCATCGATTCAATTCCTACTCTGTGCCAAGCACTTTGCCAGACAGTGGGAATAGGAAGATGGATGAGACACAGTGCCTTCAGGAGTTCATGGCCTTTTGAAGGACACTTACAATTAAATCAACATTTACACTACAGTGTGACAAGTGTGACGATAGGGATATGGCCAGGGTGCTCTGGGAGACCCAGGAAGGGCATCAGGGAAGGCTTTTTTTGAGGAGGCAGTTGGGGCTGGAGCCAGATAAAGAAAAGCCGGTATAGTAAGTTGAGGAGTTTGACCTTTCCCCTGAAGGCCGTAGGAAGTCTCGGGAGGTGATTTTATAAAGGTTGGGCAGTATGACACTGAGCAAAAGTAGGGGATGCGGCACCCAGGCCCAGGTTCAAATATTTACCATGCCGCTTGTATGACCTGGGGAAAGTTACTTAACCTTCTCCAAGCTTCCCTTTTGTCATGTGTAAAGGGGGAAATACAGTCTGCCTTATTTAGGTGTTGCAAAGATTAAGAAAAAGTACCTAAATGCCTGGCATCTGCTAAGTGTTTAATAAATGGTGATTATGGTCAGGTTTGAACTTTAGAAAGCTAAAGACAGGGGTGCCTGGGTGGCTCATTCGGTTAAGCATCTGCCTTCTGCTCAGGTCATGATCCCAGAGTCCTGGGATCGTGCCCCACGTAGGGCTCCCTGCTCAGTGGAGAGCCTGCTTCTCCCTCTCCGTCTGCCTGCTTCTCTGCCTACTTGTGCTCTCTCTCTCTCTGTCAAATAAATAAATAAAATCTTAAAAAAAAAAGAAAGCAAAAGACATGGAAGACCTGCATCTCAGATTATGACAATTCATTTGAAACTACCAGGCCAGTTCAAATATCAAGGCCATATTTGATGTAGTGGCAAGTGGGAGGATTTCATGGCATACTGATAATGATTTATGGATGACAGACTCTACGATAGGCATTGTGATTTACACACATCATTTTATTTGGAAGATTTTATTTGAGACAGAGAGAGAGAGAGTGAGAGAGAGCATGAGCAGGGGAGAGGGGCAGAGGGAGAGGGAGAAGCAGACTCCTCACTGGGCAGGGAGACCAAGGCGGGGCTCGATCCCAGGACCCCAGGACCACGACCCTAGCTGAAGGCAGACGCTTAACGGACTGAGCTACCCAGGTGCCCCTACACACATCATTTTATTTAAATCTCACAATAACCTTAAGAGTTAAGTGCTGTTATTATCATTCCCCCTATCATTACAGTGAAGGGAGTAAGGCTCAGAGCAGTTTGGTAACTTATACAAAGTGGCACAGGTTATCAGTGGCAGAGCCTGAGTTCAGACTCAGATCAGTCCAACCCTGGAGCCCGTGGGATATTCACCACCTTGTTTTACAGCAAGCGATTCTGTTTCTCTGGAGTATAAAGACAGTGTTAAAGAATTTGGGCTTTATTCTCCTGTTTCTCTAACCTTGAGCATGTCTGGTTGTTCCTACTGATTTCATATCCTTTCTGAGAACAGGCCTCCATGACCTGCCAGGGACCCCTTGACCTTGGGTCTGTGGCACCTGCTGCTGAAGCTGAGGTTGTCATGATTACCTTCCAAAATGCCTTGGAGCATTTACGACAGAGAACCTCCTTCTCTTGCCCCTGGAACCGTGTTTAACTCCATGGGAGGAGGCAAGGGGTAAGCTTAATTATTTTTAATACTGTTATTACAAATAGCCGTTATTATTTATTGGGCGCTTGCTAGATGCTAGGAAGTTGGTGGAACACTTTAATCCTCACAGTAACCTACAGCAAGCACTAGTACCATCATCCCTAGTGTAGAGACGAGGAAACGAGGCTCAGGGAAGGTAAGTAACTTCCCTAAGAACACACAGCTAGCAGACGCAGATTCAAGCAGAGAACTGGTACATTCATCTTCACAAACCTTACATTTTTAATTTCTTACTTGGCCTCTGTAGCTCTAGCACTTCCAAACACAAATGTCATCATCTTGAATGCTTCTCCTGCCTACGTGATTTATTACCACACAATAGTTCAAACGCTGTTTTCTAATGATGTGTATGCAAATATGCCCGTTTTCTCAAAATTATTGCAGACCATTGGAAGTCATTCTTTGGCCATTATCAAAAAGACAAGGGATGACAAGTGTTGGCGTGGATGTGGACAGAAGAGAGTCCTAGCGCACTGTTGGCGGGAATGCAAACTGATGCAGCTGTAATAATTACATACCAGGCTAAATTTTAGCTATTTCATGTAAACGCTAAATGTGAAATTGAAGATTCTTCCAAAGTTGTAAAATATGGTTATGACAACATTCTAGACTCCAGTCCCACCTGACTCAGCTTCCAAGGGGAATTTATCCCAAGTGCTTCCCAACTTACAGAAAGTGATACTCTGACCTACTTGGGTCTCCGTTTGTTCTCAGGAATTCCCCCAGCAGCTAACCAAAGTTGAGGCTAGAAAGGAATTGCCTTAAAATTGAATTCTCAGTCATTTAAAAGGACTGGTGTCTGAATGCTGGAAAAGGCTGGTATTTTAATATGAGTGCTAGGGCGCCTGGCTGGCTCAGTTGGTGGAGCTTGGGATTCTTGATCTCAGGGTTGCGAGTTCAAGCCCCCATCGGGTGTAGATTACTTAAAAATAAAATCTTAAAAAATGTGAGAAATAATGTGAAAAATTAATGTCAAGATAGATATTGTTCGCTAAAATAGATCATTGTTATTGTGCGTTTCGAATGTGTGGCAATGCACAAACCCTGTTAATTTTCTCTGGAGCAGCTCACTGAATATGCTGGGCTCTGGCACTAGGTGGCAGCAAAAGATTAAGCTAGAAACATCCCCTTTTTGTTCTTTTTATTTTCAAAGTTTTTATAACAATAAAAACAAAATCCACTTCCTGGGCTTAAACAAAGAAGACACCGCACACTTTCTTGTTGCTGGGACAGTGTCAGTGGGTGAGAGGCTGGGTTGCTGGTGCTCGAAGCGGGCACCTTGCAGAGATCACGGAAGCTCAGGGAATTGTAAGTCATAGTTTGACTTCCAGCTTTGAATGGTCTGGAACTCCGTTTTGTGTCACCTGGAAAGCTGAGGGATTAGAAGTTTGAAGGTGAGGGTAGAGGGGTGAGCCCACTCCTGTGAACAAGTTCCTAAAAGTCTGAATAATAAATCATTTTACAAAGAGAAATCTAATTTTCAAGGTGATGACAGCACTTGGGCTACTTAACTCAGTGAATGCTCTTCCCACCTGGACAAAATGAACAAAATTAACTCAAAGGATCACTTAGACAGCCTAGGGAGTTCGCTGATCATAAGGGCATCTCAAACGTACTATATCTGATATTCAGCATATCCTTGTGTTTTTATTTTTTAAAAATATTTTATTTATTTGGTAGAGTGAGAGAGAGAGAGCGCATGAGCGCATAAAGTCAGGGGGAGGGGCGGAGGGAGAGGCAGACTCTGTAGTGAGCAGGGAGCCCACGCAACAAGGGGGCTAGATCCCAGGACCCTGGGATCATGACCTGAGCTGAAGGCCGACGCTTAACCGACTAAGCCACCAAGGTGCCCCGTGTATGTGTTTTTTAAAGCAATGTCTATCCCTGACGTGGGGCTCCAACTCGTGACCCAGAGATCAAGTCACATGCTCTACCGACTGATCCAGTCAGGTGCCCCTCTTTGTTTTTTCTTTTAATCTCCAGAATTTACCCTTCTTGTGTTTTCTATCACAGTAAATGGTACCACCATCTACCAGTTATTAAAAATAGAACTTTGGGTATCATCCTCAACTCTTTCTTCATCCCAGCTTACCCATAACCAAACCACTACCATCCTGCCAATTCTACCTCCTTAGTATTTCTTATATTTGTCCCATTTTATGTTTGCTTTAGTATGTAGATGAGACTGGAGAAACATTTGTGTGACATCTCCTAAACTTTGTAATAGCCTCCGAAATGGTTTACAAGTCTATAATCCTTCCTTCATGCTTCCACCAGTGTCATGAAGCCAGTCTGTTTGAAGCAACTCTGCTGATTTCAGTGACTCCATATCAAGACAAAGTGCAAACTCATATGCAGAGAATATAAGGTCTATAATCTTGTCCCTGCCATGGCATCGTGTCATTTTGATTTGCATTTCCCTGATGACTAATGTTGTTGAACATCTTTCCATGTGCTTATTGGCCATTTGTATATCTTCTTTGGATAAATGCCTATTTGGATCCTTTTCCCATTTTAAAATTGGGTTGTTGGTCTTTTTATTATTGAGTTGTAAGAGTTCTTTATATATTCTAGATACAAGTTTCTTAACAGACCTATGATTGGCAAGTATGATCTCTCATTCTCTGGGTTGTCTTTCGCTTTCTTGATAGTGTCTTTTGAAGCACAGAAGTTTTTTAAGTTTGACTAAGTTCAATTTATCTACTTCTTATTTGGTTGCTTGTGCTTTTGGTGTCATATCTAAGTGTTCTTTGCCAAATCCGATGTCATGAAGATTTACCCTCCTTTTTCTTTTAAGAGTTTTATATGTTTAGGTCTTAGATTTAGATTTAGGTCTTTGATCCATTTTGAGTTTATATATATATATATCTATATATATAGTATGAGGTAAGGGTCCAATTTCATTCTTTTGCATGTGGCTAACTAGTTGTTCCAGCACCCCATGTTGAAAAGACTAAACCATGATTCTAATGGTCTGTTTGCTGGAAAAGATGTGACGTAGTCCCGACTCCAATGGTTCCAGAGTATGGTCCCCAGAGCAGTAGCATTGGTATCACCTGGGAACTGGTTAGAAATGCAGTCTCAGGTCCCATCAAAGACCTACTGAATCAGAAACTCAAGGGTTAGGCCCAGCAGTCTGGGTTTTAATAAGCCCACCAGGGGATTCTGATGCAAGATCTGGTTGGAGAACCAAGGCAAGTCAAATCAACCAATGAAGCACTTGGTCAGTCCGCCAAATTCTATTGAATTCTTCCTTATGACTATTTCCTGCATCCATTTGCCACCACTTCTTCCCATTCTCAGTCTCATTATCTTAGTTCAGGTCCACATCACCTCACACTACAACTGCCTCCTAATTCCCCTCTCCACTCCTAGCATTGTCTCTTCCAGGTCAACCCAAGATTTCTAGAATACTGCTCTGAAAAGCTACTCTGTAGACATCAGTCAGCGCCGCACTCAAACATAAAAGCGATGATGCATCATTGTCTCCAAGATGAAGTACACAGTCTTCAATTGGGCATTCAAGGATCTCCTTACCTTGGCTCCAAGCTGACTTTAAAATATTTTCACTTGCGAATTCTCAACAGGAATCCCCTCTCTATATAAATAATTCCTTACATATACCATGAGCATTTTGGCCTCTGTACCTTGTCCTTTGACAAATTCTCCCACCCATATGCACCACCCCTCCCAATGAACTCCTCCTCTAGCCCCTCGATTTTAGCTTAAATGTCTTCCCTTTCAGGCTGCCATCCTTGGGTGCTTCAGGGAAGGGAAGGCACCCCTCCTTTGTGCTCCCACAGAACACTGTGCTTACACACTGCATTTTAATTTTCTGTTTGTCTGTCTTTTCCACTAGTGTGTAAACTCCCTGATCACAGGAACCTTGTTCATTAAACGCAACAAATATTTATTGACCAGTACCATGTGCCAGGCCCTGTATCCACAGCACTTAGGAAGTATTACATAAAAAATTTTAATGCCTTAAAATGAGGTTTATTCTTTGTTTATGCTTGTCCGTCCAGCCACCTATGGCACTGTAAACCATGTTTTGGGGGGGATGAATTTTTGGACCCGTAAGATGACATCTGAGAACAAGTAAGTGGTATAAAAAACCCAAGAGCTATGGACCTAAAGACAAAGAAGAAGGGAAGGGAGGAAACTCGTATTCATCAACAGTGGTGTGCCAGCTACCTAATAGGAAATAAGGCCTTTTATTTTCTCCTTCTCTATCTTTTATGTAAACTTGCAAGCTAAAATTAAATTATGTGCAAATCAGGAGAATTTAACTTGAAGAGTAAATCTTTTTTTTTTTAAAGATTTTTTTATTTATTTGTCAGGGAGAGAGAGAGAGAGAGAGAGAGAGAGAGAGAGAGAGAGAGCAAGCTCACAAGCAGGGGGAGCGGCAGGCAGAGGGAGAGGGAGAAGCAGGCTCCCCGCTGAGCAGGGAGCCCGACGCGGGGCTGGATCCCAGGACCCTGGGACCATGACCTGAGCTGAAGGCAGACGCTTAACCACCCACAGGCATCCTGAAAAGTAAATCTTTTAAGCACGTGTTTGGGTGTCAGAAAAGCTGAACGTTTCATATTAAGGTTAGGAAAATGTCTTTTGAGTGTGAACTGAGTTGCACTATTCATAATTTACAGGGACACTATGACTCATTTTCCCCACCTCTTATCCTATTCTCTCATTAATTAATGGCATTGATTGGGGGTACATCTGACTTAGGAAAAGGTAGCAGAGAGTAAAAATGGGGATTCCAAAAAGTTTTCAGACAGCCTGGAAGTTCAGCCTCCTTCCACGGTGATCAGGAAAGACTAGACTAGGCACAGAATTCCGGATTCATCTAAGGTTAAGGTCAAAATTTCCAAACTAGGGGCTGTGGATCATTTAAGGGCCTGCAAATCAATGTAAACAGCAAACATCGGGTGCAATAAGTAGATCTGGTTCGTATATATGATGTTTTAAATGTATGCAGATGTGGGGCACCTGGGTGGCTCAGTCGGTTCAGTGTCTGCTTTCGGCTCAGGGCATGGTCCCAGGGTCCTGGGATGGAGCCCTGCATCAGGTTCCCTGCTCAGCGAGGCGTCTGCTTCTCCCTCTCCCTCTGCCACTACCCCGCTTGTGCTCTCTCTGTCAAATAAATAAATAAAATCTTAAAAAAAATAATGTAGGCAGATGTCATTGTGATGAATAAAAACATTCACATACTTTTACAAGTTTTGGTTTTTTTTCTTATTACTTAAGCAATACATGTAAATTGTAGAAAACTATAAAATGTGAAAAGGAAGAACGTAAAGTTTACCTAAAATCCTAATACCTAGAGGTAACTGCAGTTATGTATTTTTCAATACACTTTTATTTTATAGTAGATTGAGATTTACAGAAAAATTGCAAAGATTAGTACAGAGGTCCCGGATGACCCACACTCAGTTTCCCCTATGATTAACATCTTACATTAGTATGGTACATTTGTTACAATCAATCAATCAATATTGCTTCATTATTATTAATGGCAAGCCATACTTTATTCAGATTTCCTTACTTTTTACCTAGTGCCCTTTGGCTGTCCGAGATCCCATCTTTTGGTTACCACATTACATTTAGTTGTCATATTTTCTTAGGCTCCTCTTAGCTGTGACATTTTCTCACACTTTCTTTGTTTTTGTTGACATCGGCGGTTTTGAAGAGTGCTGGTCAGGTATTTGTAGAATGTCCCTCAGTGGGGTTTGCCTGATGTTTTTCTCATGATTAGACTGGGGTTGTGGGATTTGGGGAGGAAGACCACAGAGGTAAAGTACCATTCTTATCACACCGTATCATCTGTACCCCATTTAAGACATACAGGTTTCCCCCATTATCCAAAAGTAGAGCGGCCCTATAAAGCCTTTCTAAGCTGAAATGGCTTAAAGCTAAGAAGCAATTGCCATTCATTATACGGAGAAAAGGTTGATCGTTCCCAGATCCAAAAAAAAAATCTCCTCTCTTAGGCTTTTCTGGTACCTTACTATGCGTCTTGCTAATGGATGGACAAAATAAACCAAGACAAAGCACCGATGCTCACGGGCGCAGTTCGAAGCTCTGGCGGCTGGAGGCTGAGATGCTGAGGGTGGTTGCTGGAGGGGGCACTCCCGCTGCCCGGGGGTGTGAGCTGCCTGCCTAAGAGCTCCCTGCAAACCCAACACTCAACGCTCTCTTTGCTTTCCCCCTTTACCCTAAAAGCGAAAATCCACTTCAGATTTTTTTCAGTTAGCAGAAACAGGTATCAACCTATGTCTTTCATAAAAGCAAGCGGCGTGATGCAAACTTTTGAAAAGCAGGGCACACCTGTTTATATTCTTACCCTCCACACATGATTTTGTACCCTGGTGTGTGTTTGTTTCTTTGTTTTTCCATTTAAATGCCTATCGTGAGACCCTTCCATGTCATTGATGGCAGGGTCTGAATATCTACAAGTTCATTTTAAAATTGTGATGAGTTCAGAGGAGCGTTTTGTCTCCATGTCTCTCTTCACAATATGGATTCCCTGGATCCAATTCCTCCAGCGATTTGTTTACATTATAAAAGGGGTTCTAACTGAACAGTTTGCTTCCTGTATCCTGGCATGACACTCTGAGGGCTCTTGGTTGGATTGGACCTTGTGAGCTATTTTCCATGCAGTCATGGAATTTTCCTTGGGGTCAGCAAGATGAGAGCAGCTAAGAGAACAATATAGAGAAAACCAGGAGACTTAAGACTTTTACCTCAAGGTTCGGAACTGACAGACTCCAAAGTCTCTTTCTTACGAAACCACAGCCTGTTTCCATGAATTAAGAGACAAAGGGTGTGGGCGCCTGGGTGGCTCAGTTGGTTAAGCGACTGCCTTCGGCTCAGGTCATGATCCTGGAGTCCCGGGATCGAGTCCCACATCGGGCTCCCCGCTCAGCGGGGAGTCTGCCTCTCCCTCTGACCCTCCCCCCTCTCATGCTCTCTCTCTCTCTCATTCTGTCTCTCAAATAAATAAATAAATAAAATCTTAAAAAAAAAAGAGAGACAAAGGGCGTGGAAGATCCATGGCAGTCGATAGTTGTGTCATTTAGAAATGATATTTTTATGGATTGAAAAGTGACCCCAAACAATGAGCTAATTTGTACTTTAGTGCAGCATTTTATTAAATATTAAAATTTAGTTCATCTGTTTGAACTTTTCCCTGATATAATCATAGTATAATCACATCACATAATCATATCATTTAAACCAACATTGTGGTTGAACACAATGTCATATTTTGGGTGTTATTGCTTGCTGGACAATATTTACTTACTGTTCCATATGAGCTGAAGGCAAACTAACTACATTATTAGTTTTCGATCTGCTTATATGGATCCAAACAACTATGTCATTAATATCTGCTACTGTTATTCTTTGAATGAAGTGAAATTGGGTTTTTTATTATTATAAATAATTGGGGTTTTTTTGTTAAGTATTTGACAATGAGTACTGGGGATTATAACAGAGATTCTGCCAACTTTTGCCTACACATCAAGAAAAGTATCATGCTAGGAAATGAGTGGCAGGGTCTTAGACTGGGACTCTTATACCAAAGTATAACATATTTGTGGCAGTAAATCAGGGGTCAGAGGAGGTTACAGAAACAAGACTGCCAACCGTATGAGATGTCCAAGTTCATTCAAATAATAAGCAACCAGGAGAACTTAGTTTAGTCATTCAAGTGTCATATGTTGGCTACAGCAGAAGACTGAGAAGTATGTAACCTGGGTTCATCACTTCCCATCTCTGAGTTTCAATCTCTAAAGCTCTCTTTAGCTTGAGCAGGCTATGAATCTATGATTCTACTCAGCATGAGCCACTATACTGGGTTCTTTGTGGGAATCAAGGTTGTGTAGGACACGGTCCATGTTCTTAAAACTCAAGTAAGGAGTCAAATGGTCCCATGAACATTTAGCAAACATTTGCCACCAGGACTCAAGAAGGCCCCAAGTACTGAGGTCAAAATAGAGCGTATAAGGGACAGTGACACAATTCCAACAACAAAACGGGGCTCCAGTGTTTGCCTTAGCTTTAATGTCAATTATTCTGCTCCAAATATCTACCTCTATGCTGCTCATATGAAGTGATAACAGTTATTGAAAAACAAATATGCTAGAACTTAGGCACGCGTGTAGTCTCTTTGAAATAATATACTTGAAAGATTATTTGAAGATCCTTGGTAACTGCCCTCATAGCCTGTGGCGCATGTTCACATTTACTCAGTTGGAATAGACCTTGGTCATTGGAGAGCGGACAGTGGGTTTGGAAATAGCCACGTGCCACGTAGAGGCAAGTCACACAAATAAGACAAGTGATACAGCTAGGCCGTACATTTTGAGTTAAAAATGAAGTGTGGGGCACCTGGGTGGCTCAGTTGGTTGAGCATCTGACTCTCAGTTTCGGCTGGGGTCATGATCTCATGGCTCGAGGGGTTGAGCCCCCACTTCCGGCTCCATGCTCAGTGGGGAGTCCGCTGGGAGATTATCTCCCTCTGCCCTTCCTCCCAACACGTGTGTGCTCTCTCAAATAAATAAGTAAATCTTTAAAAAAGGATGAAGTGTGACAGTTAAGAAATGAGATTGATTTTCTTGAGGGCCCTGTAACTGACTCAGAAGGCAATTCTCATTCCTAGAGATAGTTTGAGCATCACGAAAATAAGTAGATGTTCTCCCAAGGGGCACGCTTTGAAAGACAATAGCAATTATCTGGCATACTTATGATTTCACTGTTTGTTTAGTTAGAAATATCAGCTATGTTATTAACAGATTCCTATGCATATGTATTTTCTTAAGGGGGCTCCCCAGCGTGGAGGCTTGAACTCACAACCCTGAGATCAAGAACTGAGCTGAGATCAAGAGTCAGATACTTAACTGACTGAGCCACCCAGGTGCCCCAGCAGTTATGCCCAACTGATGCTTGTTGTTACATTTTTGGGACAAGTAACATCTTTCAATTCATTTACTGAATGTGCAATGCATGATATGCTAGATGCTGAGATGGCTAACTCACACAGCAACCCTCTGTGGAGCAGGAATTATTTCCCTCATGTTATGGATGAAAAAACGGAGTTTCAGAAAAGTCAAGTGGCATATCAATACAAATCAGGATCTTCCTTCTAGTTTGCCAAGGATCACAAAAGAAACCTTTTCTGTATTGTGTTTGAGAAGCTCTTACATGGTGAACAATGTACGAAACGTTAGTACAATTTACTTTCTCTTTTTTGGTGTTGCAGCACTGTATGAACCAGCCAGCCAGAGCACATGATTGTTTCCATACTTGCCTGCCAGACACTAACGTAATAAAAATGAAGTTTCATTTATTTGATACTTCTCTCTCAACAAAATTCCTTTCTAATGTGCCAGTTAGCTACAAAAGGGTTTCCCCTCTTTCGTGGTGTGCTTGGTTGGTTTGATTGAGCTTCAAGTTTTTTGACTCACAGTGCATATTTAGCTTGGTTGCTGATAAAAGTTCTTTTATTTAATTAATTAATTTATTTATTTGAGAGAGAGAGAGAGAGAGAGATGAAGAGAGATCACAAGCAGGAGGGTGAAGGGCAGAAGGAGATGGAGAGAGAATCTTAAGCAGCTGGGCATGGATCCCATTGCCGGGCTCCATCTCATTACCCGGAGACCATGACCTGAGCCGAAATCAAGAGTCAGACACTTAATCAAGATCCACACAGGCACCCCTAAAAATTCTCTTAAATAGTCTCCAGGCTTCTCAAATTTTTTCACAGCCAAGGAAATAGTAACTATCCAACCCTAAGTAACTAATCATTCTGGTCTGTTTTCTTATCTTTCACCTGGGGATAAAAATGTTTACCTCTCCTCTCAGCATTGATGGACTGTCAGATACAGAAATGTACTTGAATGGACATTGAAGAAATATAATGCATGGTCTAAAATGCACAGTATTGTTTTTTTACATCGATTATGTGATTGAGCACTAAGCCAATGTGGATTTTGATGTAAGTTGATCTAGGTTCTGGGCTGGCTCCAGAGAAAGATTATGTTCTTTGTCCTAGGTCCAGAAAACAGAAGAGAGTCATACATTACTAAAGGCCAGGCCCTGAAAGATCTCCTTTTGACAGTAAAGCCTGGCAGCTTCTACTACTCACTGACAAAAACATTTGATTATATTTTACAACATATACAAATATCGAATCCTTATTTTGTACACCTGAAATGAATATACTGTTACATGTCAATTATGCCTCATTTAAAAAGTAAAAAAAAATGCAAGGTACAGTTTCGAGTTGAGAAGCTTTCTTAAAATGGAGATTGTAGCTGCTTCACCAAAAAGATATAGTGCAAGGCTTTCTTTCTGTTACATTGCAAGCTAATAGAAGTTGAAATTAGTAAAACAAAACACCAAAAATCTCCCCAAACTCCCAAGCCCATTCAATTAAGTGTTTTACATCAGTGAACCACATGAGGACAATGCTCCAAAAAGGTAACACCTGGGGCACGTGGGTAGCTCAGTCCATTAAGAGTCGGACTCTTGGTTTCCACTCAGGTTATGATCTCTGGATTGTGGAATTGGGCCCCGTCTTGGGCTCCACGTTGAGCTTGGAGTCTGCTTTGGATTCTTTCTCCTTCTCCCCCCGCTGCCCTGCCACTCGCGTGCACTCACTCTCTCTCTCTCTAAAATAAAATTTAAAAAATTCAAAAAGGCAACACCTGCAGAGAGAGGCTGGTTGCTCCAAACAGGGAGAGGAGGAAGGAGAAAAAGATCTCAGTCCAAGAAGCAAGAGAACTTTCGGCCCTGATTCTTGCCCACTGTTGGAAGGTGGGCAAGGCTCTGGTGCATTCCGATCATCAGTTTCCTTAATTAAAACAAGCGAAGGGATGAAGAGAATAATGCCTTGCTTATCTCACTGGGTTACTGCGAAGAGCCTTGTCAACTGTAAAGAGCTATGCACAAAGTAAGGAATTAACTAATGTTTACTGAGTGCCTATTGTATACAGTGCACAAAAGAAACATCCACCTGCCCTCAAGAAACTGGCAGTCTATTAGAGAAAGAATAAGTGTTTAAAAATAAGGAATGTGAGGAAGACAATCGTAAAATAGAGGTAAACGTCTTAACATTTCTGCAAATAAATCAACTGGGTGGCAGCTGGGATTGATCAATAAGATGATTAAAATGATGAAATGATTGTTTTTAGGCACACTGCTTTGGCATCGCAGTTGCTTTATTCCTTGTACTTAAAGCATTTTTCATCTGGCGAACATATATCGAGCAACTACTATGTACTGGTTCCCGAGCTAAAGGCGACGGATACACTGGGAGCTATAAATGCACGTGCCTGCTTTCAATGAGAAATAAACATGCAAAGACGTGATAAAAGGTTTCCGGTGTAATGGTGGACACCTAGACAGGTCCGAGTAGGGGTAGCACAAAGGAAGCAGTGGTTAACTCTCGGGGGTGGCGGTGGAATCTGGGAAACTTCATGGAGGAGGTGTCCCTTGGGTCCTGGAGGAAGAGGACTCCGTCAAGCACACAGGAGGCATGGAGGCAAGGATATTCCTGGCAGAATAAAGGCATGAACCACTCTTTATATTCCCTCTGTTTCATAAGATAGCTCCTAGTCCTACCTACGTAAAGTTGGAAGCGTCCACATTTGCAAGAAAGTTTTGTTTCTGAATTTGTTTTACTAGCACTTTCCATGTAAAAAACATGGTGCTGAATGGCCCAACTGGATTTGGGGGGTGCGTTACTATCTACCGCATATTCATCCAAGTTGGTGAACGGCTTTCTGTGTGAACTCCTTTTCTTGCTAGGAAAAAAAAAATAGTCACAAAAAATTTCAATGAGCCTTTCAGGTTTCTAGAACTCTGAAGTAGTCATAAAAAAATTTCAGTGAGTCTTTCAGGTTTCTAGAACTCCGAAGCAGTTGTTATCTTCCTAAATATTAGAATGATTCTGGAATATTTTCAACTAAAGACTACACCTTCTGTGTTCCCATTCCTCCCTCCCGTCCCCCAGCTCCATGGCTATACTTGCAACTTGGCTACCAGACTGGTGAGAATGGTTCCTTTTCATTTTGCTGTGGAATCTATTAGCTATTGTATTCGAGCTCACAGGAAGGAGCTGACATGTTAGTGTTCTCTTGTGATATATTTCCCTCTCAAAATTGGAGAGTCTTTATCTGCTGTTGATTACAGGCTATCTTGCATGAGCATCATTCCTGCCTTTTCAACAGGAGCTAGTCTAGTGCAATAGCCATTTGCCATAGGGGAATTCCATTACCTCTCCTTACCAGAGGATAGATCCTGTCTGGTGTTTACACTGAAGATGGGGGAAATTTAATTAAATTCTTTCAAGTGCTAGATTTACTTACACTATCAATTTACTGCTAAGCCCACCATTCTCATTTTAGAGAAAGAGAATAGGACCATATGTCTCCAAGTTATCACCTGTCGGCTCTTTCAGTAATAGTCTTCTGCTTAGGATCAAAAGAAAGATTTGGGGTTTTGAGTCCCCAAAGCCCTCTAGTGAGAACCTTATGGACTCTGATTTGGAACTGAATTTGCTATACACTTCGTTTGTTGGAATGAATTTTGCAATAAATCCAGGATCTTATTTGCAAGATGTCTCAGGGCAAAGTCTGACAGCTTCTCCAAAGAGGAGTTCTCTCCTCCCATCACTGCCTAGTGAAAAACTATGCAAGAATTAGATTAAGCAGCAATAAATCATCCACATGTTTGGCCAAGTGACAAAATACTGGCCTGTGGGGGAAAGCTAGAGAAAGCAAGAATAAAGACACACATTCATTGACATGGAACTATTTAAATATGAAGAGAGACATGGTAAAAAATTTCTGTTGCCAGAGATAGAGATTTCATAATCCTGTCTGAAAAATGGTATTATGGGAAATCTTTGCCCCTTGAGTTTCAGTTTAGAGGTGGAATAGAGATACAGGTGTATTTTCACCTTTCTCAAATTTATATGCAAAATGTCTGATATTTGGATAAAGGCTGAGAAGAAGTATTCTATCCCAAGTCAGATGGGACATGGGGCTTGTCCACAAGTAGCTTCTAGTGCCGTTGGAAAGATGGGATTCCCACACATGGCATCACGACAGTCAAAGAAAGTTTGTGGTGAGCAGTGACATACGCTCAACTGAGTGGAAAGCTGCATGGTCTGGACTCTCCTCAGGAGCTACAGGAAGAGAAACAAAGGTTTAGGAGTAGCTCCTGTCTTGGGGAAAGTCTCATGAAGAATGTGCAATTCATGCACAAGGCTAGGCATGTTTTGGATGCACAGAAGGGAGAGGGAATGAGACGTTCCGATCGAAAAAGAGGGGAAGAAAAAAAAAGAGCCAAGGCATGAGGGAGTGAATATGGTAGGCAGAAGGCAAAGCAGGGGCCAGGCTGCCTAGGCTAGAGTGTGTGAGAACGCTGGCCTGGCAGGGTAGACTCAGACTTGGCAATGCCAGCTTAAGAATTTGGTTTGGGTTCCGCAGGCCAAGAAGTGCCAACAGGATCCACTGAGCAGCGTAGTGATATGATGAAAGTAGTGTTGTGGGAAAATTAGACCAGGATTTATAGGATTACATATGGCTGTCCAGATGGCAAATGTACCAGTTGCAAAGATTCTTCCTTGCCAGTACCGTGAGCAGCGAGATGACTGTGGAGGGAAAGATGGAAGCAAGGATCAATCAGGATAAATTCGGACCCGGAGAAGAGCGAGTTTCAACTGGCAATATGGAAGAGTTGAAATGAAACATTCGGCTCCTTCTGATACAGTGTTTCTGAAAGACTCAGGGGGGCAAAGACCCGGAGGAGAACAGGAGAGCTGGAATCATGAAGCACCATGATTGTCTGGCTCCTGTCTCTCTTCTCCAACCTAATTTTGATGCAAGTGCCGTCATAGTGAACTGCCTGTGGCTTCCTGAAATCAGTTGTTTTTTCACCTCTCCTGGAGTCTGCCTGGAGCCCTCTTTCCCTCATTTTTTTCCTGAATGAAATGATTGTGGGCAGAATGGCTCCCCCCAAGATATCCAAGTCCTCATCCCTGGGACCTGTGACTATGTAGTAAAAGGGACTATGCAGGTGTCATTAAGGTTATGCTCCCCAAAACATGGAAGATGATCCTAGATTATCTGGGTGGGCCCAATCCGATCACCCGAGCCCTTGAAAGCAGAGAACTTTCCTCAGCTGGAGTCAGATGTGGCAAAAGAAGTCAGAGAGATTTGGAATGGGAGACAAACTCAATTCAGAGGGAGGCTGCACGGAAGCCATGAGAAGGAATGAGGGTGCCTTCTAGAAGCAAAACCTGACCTCTGGCTGATAGTCAGCAAGGAAATGAAGACCTAGGTTCCACAACTACAAGAAACTGAATTTAACCATCAACCCCAATGAGCCTGGGAAGTGGATTCATTTCCAGAGTCCCAGAAAGGAATGCAGTTGTTGACACCTTGGCGTTGACCTTATGAGACTCAAAGCCTAGGAAGCAGCCAAGCCACACTGTACCCAGACTTCTAACCTACAAAGCTGGGCGATATTGAGTGGATGTTGTGTCAAGCCAATATGTTTGTTGTAATTTGTTACAGCGGCCATAGAACACTAAGACAGCACCCTTTAACGCTCAGCTCAAACACCCTACTTTTGGGAAGGCTTTCCTGAGCCCCTCTTCTGGCCTCACATACCACCCTAGATGTTTCCTTATAATGGCAGGGAAGACATGATATTGATGTCGTCTGAGTGCACAGTGGCCTCCTTCCCTAGATCATGAGGGCCTTGAAGGAAGGGACCATGTCTTACTCATTTTTGTATCTGTAGCACTATGCACTTAGCACGGTGTTTGACAGCAGGTGCTCAGTAAATACTGAGGTGGAAAGAGAAGGACAAGGTGGCCGAAGGGGCCAAGAGGCAGAAAGGGTAAAAGAAAGTGGAATGGCAGTTATGGAATGAATACAGCATGAGAAGAAAAGGCACAGCTTAGGGAATATGGTCAATGATATTATAATACCGTTGTAGGGTTAGAGATGGTAGTTGCCCTTGTGGTGAGCACAGCATCACATATAGAGAAGTTGAATCATTATTTGTACACCTGGAACTAATGCATTTTTATTTATTTATTGTAAAGATTTATTTATCTATTTTTATTTTTTTTCTTTCTTAATTTTTTACTGGTTGTTTTGAGGATCAGTACAGACGTTTCAGTTTGTACACAATTCTTAACATAAGTACCAAAAATCTAAAGAAGCCATGTAGTTGTGATTCTTTTCTAAAAGTTATTCCAGTGACCTTCCAGCTTAAAATTTGGAGGCAAATTTTCCTTAACAGTAAATCAAGTACCAAGATCTTCAAATGCTGATACACTGTTACATTGTCAAGTCCCATTAATTCACCATTTAATATCATATACACTACATACTCAAATTCTCAATCTTGCACAGCACATTAACAGAGTTACTAGGAAAACCGGACTACGACGACCAAGATGTTACAGAGTGCACAAGAATTCGGACCGGGAGAGCCAAGATCTAGGAGTGGTTTTCTTTAGGAAACAAGTCTACCAAAAACAACGTGGGAATAGAAGTAATTTAAAATATTCAAGACATAGTAAATGCACGACCGACTCCAAATTGCCATTTAGTATGCTTGGTATTAATAGGATATAAAAACTACCCCAGCCATGGAATGTTGAGCTGACACCCAAGACAATCAAAGCCTCCCACATTCAATATCCCACCATTTCCTGGTTGTACCAAAAAATAAACAACCAGCAAATGATTTCACCTCTTAAAAAAAAAGCATTTACACTTAAAAAATGGGATGAGGTGGGATTCCCTCCTTCTTAAAAATGTTTCTAGAGCTACTAAAAAACTTGCATTTACAAAATAGTTGGTAAAAATATTCCTCTGGATTGTACAAGAAGGGCGACAGGGACCACTGATAAGACATGGTTTATGGTATTAATCAGACTTGGCTTCTTTCTCTCCTGCTTCATCGGAGGCTGGACTCTCCTCATTTTTAGTTTCTCCGTTTTCTGCAGGTAAGTCTTCTTTCGTTTCTTGGTTAGCCACTTCAGCCTGTTTTCCCTTTGCTCCCCTTTTCCCCTTTGTTTGCACTTTTTTGTCTGAAGACTTATCAGCTGACAACCTCGCCGACCTCCTCTTGGGCTTCTCTTTCGACGCCCCCTCGGCGGGGCTGACCTTCCTCTTGGGCATCGTGGTGGCGGGGCGGGCGCGTGTCGGGTGCCTGCAGGCCGCGGCGCGCCGAGACCCTTCGCGAAGCTGGGCTGCCTGGCCGCTACTGCTCCTCCCGCCGCCCGAGCTGCTGCCAAGATTTATTTATCAATTTTTAGAGAGCAAGAAAGAATCTCAGGCAGACTCCCCACTGAGCATGGAGCCCGACATGGGGCTGGATCCCACAACTCCGAGATCATGACCTGAGCCGAAATCAAGAGTGAGAGGCTCAACCGACTGAGCCACCCAGGTACCCCAATCATAAGCATTGTTTTAGAGGAAAATGGAATGACAGCCAATAATTATGGCCTCAGCAGAGCTAAGGAACGGTGTGGTGGCAACAGCAGCTGGAGATACAAATAAATGCTAAAAGGAGACTTAAGGGTTAGGAAGGAATATCAACAAGCTTAGAGGACTCTAGAAACACTTAGAAATTGCAGGCATGATGTTCTGCCCACACGCTACTAAGCCCCACTTATGCAGCACAAATTCTAACGTGTTTTTTTAGTTCTTCACTCTTAAAGAGGAATGGCTAGACAAAGGTCACCAGTCATTGGGAAGAAAGCTTCAACTTGAAAGAGAGAGACCAACACAAAGAGAAAGGGGATTGAAACATTTTAGAGAGTGGAAGAAAATGTCAGTGAAACAATAATTTGTATCCTCAAAGAAATAAGAGATACTTTATCACTAAAACAAGAACATGATTATATAAAAGAAAGATTATCAAAGAATGAGCTTTTGAAAATTAAAAATATGATATAAAAAAGTTAATGAACAGGTTTGAAGATGAGGAAATCACACAGAAAGTTGAACAAAAAGATTTCATTTCATTCATCGAAATTGCTTGAGTGCTTACTATGTGCCAGATACTGTTCTAGACTCTTGGAATGTATCATTACACCATCATCGTCAACAACAACAACAACAACAAACTGACAAAAATCCCGTATTTATGTAGCTTACATCCTGGTGGACAATGTGAAAATGAAGAAAAATAGAACAATCCAACCCATCCGTCATCAAACTAATAAGAATTTCCAGAAAGTGGGGCGCCTGGGTGGCTCAGGCCACCGAGTGTCTGACTCTTGATTTCTGCTCAGGTCAGGATCTCAGAGAGTACGCGCCCTGCCTTGGGCTCCTCGCTGAGCATGGAGCCTGCTTAAGATTCTCCCTCTCCCTCTGCCCCTCCCCTGCTCGTGCGTGCACAAGCGCATGCATGTGCATGGTCCCTCTCTCTGTCAAAAATAAATAAAAGTTTTTTTTTAAAGAAAACTTTAAAAGAATTTCCAGAAAGAGAACCGAAAATGGTGGGAGAAAATTATCAATGAACTAATGCAAAATTGTTTTCCCAGCTCCAAAGGACACGAGTTTTCAGATTTAAAGGGTCTACCTAGAACTTGGCACGAGAACATTGCGAGATTCCAGAACACTAGGAATAAAGAGAAGAACCTGAACACTTCCTGAGAGAAAAATAAAATAAGTCACATACAAAGTAGTGGGCTTCTCAACAGCAAGATTATGCACAATGGAGTAATGCCTTCAATATTCTGAGCAAATGATTATTTTCAACCGAGACTTCTTCCCTCAGCAAAGTCTCAAAATGTGACCTCTAATGCACCCTTACTCAGGAGGTGATACTCAACCAAAACAAGGACGTAAACCAAGAAAGAGATTCACAAAACAGGGATTCTATCCAGGGGAGAGGTGACAGGAATTCACAGGATGACGGCTGTTCAGCAAGCTCAAGCTCAGAGCACCACAGTTCATGTTGGAGCAGGCCTGAGGGCTCCAGGAGGGTCGTTGTACGGAGAAAAGGCCTCAGAACCCAACCCAAACAAAACAACAGTAACAAGCCTGAGAGAGAATGCGAAAGCTTTGCTCACGTGACCGCGTGGACCCTTGGACTGGGAGGCATTTTACAAGACTGTTGGAAGGTATGGAAAGACTTGGCTACAGGTCCAGATAAACTATGCAAAGGGGGACTGTAATCATTAACTATTGAAAGAAGAGAGATTGTACAAGGAAGGAGGATGTGATCATAGTATATATCTTGGCTCGTTGGTGAATGCCTTTTGTGTAACCGTAACGAGGCAAATTTTGGATTATGATACAGCTATTGGGAGAATAGAAGGGGGAGGGGATTTGTGAGGAAATTGAATCTTCCTCTACCATCGTGAGACTCCAACAGATTACTGATAATGAATCAAACGACAGCAATGCGTGTGTGTTATTTAACGATATGGAAGTAAATATCAGAAAAAAGGCAAAAAATTGAAAGTGAGGTAGTCCAGGTGGTGGGGAGGGAGAACAAAGAGACAGAGGTCTTGCTTGTGTGTGTGTGTGTGTGTGTGTGTGTGTGTGTGTGTGTAGTATAAGCTGTTTAGACACAGCAAAGTACCATTGTAAATCAGCATATAATACTTAGATAAAAATAATGATGGATTTGAAAACGGATCAGTGGGGGTTAAACCTAAGGACAGCACGTTATTTTCACCTCTGTTTTCTGAACGCTCTGCCCACAGATCTCCTGTGGTTTCATCCTGGCTATAATCAGAGAGGAAATATCCAAAAAACTCTTTCACACTGAGATCTGAGGCACTTAAGGGGCCATCCTTGAGGAGGAGTGTCCTGGGGGTTGGGGTGTGCATTTTAAAAGAGGAATTTAGAGCAGGACACTGCTAAGCAAGGAATAATTTCTCAATATGGATCAACAGGCATTAGCACAAGTCCTGACCAGGGTGGAGTCTGGTTACATGGGTGGGTGGGTAGGTGACATACTTTGTGGCGTGGAAACTTTCACTATGTTCTCAAATAGAGTCATGCAATAAAACCAAACCTTTGTATCGCTTTTATAAAGTACTTTCACCTAGGTCATTTTATCTGAGTCCCATGAGGTCAAGGTGATCCAGCTAATACATAAATAAAGATGGGGCTGCGCAAAGATCCAGAACTGGCTGCCAGTGATCCCGGCCTCTGTATGTTTCACGCCACCAAGGGGCTCCCACATGAATTTTCTGTGCCCCCCCCTCCACTGCCCTTGAAAGACTCACTTGGCCACTGACCTAGCGCTGCGCGTGCCCCAGCCCTTCCAGAATTGCTGCGCCAACCTGCCCTGCCCTCCCGATTCTTTTCTTTCCAAGCACTAAACAAAGGTGAGCAGGGGAAGGGCAGGGGCATCTGCAGAGAAAGGCAAGGCAGGTGAGGATGGGTGGAGAAGCAGCTGGGGAAAAACAAGGCCCCAGTGTCCTTTCTGTTTGGTGATGGGAATGACAAACATGGCACCTCTGTGCTCTCAATGCTCGTCTCCTCAGATTCACAGAGCTGAGCTCTGCCCATGGCCTAACCCTCAAGGCAGAAGACGGGCATTCAGGATCATGTGTAGCAACAGAAACACGTGAGGAAAGGCACACTCACTGCCCTTTGATCCACAAGCAACCCGAAGTGCAAATGCAGCAGTCTTCACAGAGTGTTTATCAGCCTTCCCAGCAAGGAACCCCAAACCACAGACAGGGTCTTCCCTGTCAGGGCTTCTCTGATCGCCTCCAACCAGACACCTGGCAAGCTGGATGCCGTCCAGAGCAGTGTCCCAATCAGCACCTCAGGAAAAGCCACCAACCCTAGCCTAGAGCCTGGGAAGGTTCCCCACTGTGGGAATAATGGGAGGGGCCCCGCTTAAGTGGCGAATCTGTTGAGTGATGAGCACTTAAGCTCCAGTGTTCTTCAAGTGGCCGCCTCTGGGAATGCCCAGGCCCCCTCAGTTTAGCCCAGCTTGGGGAAGCTGGGTGGGTTAACCTTTGCCCTGCGAGCGGTCGCATTTCCTCAGGCAGGCCTCTCTGTGAAGCTTGCGCGGAGATGGACGGTGCCTGGGCCATGAGAGTGTCTCTACCACGGTCCTTCCTTCTCCTGACGGTGCCCCCATCTCTTGGCTCTACTTTGTGACCAGTGCAGGGGGCTTCAGGCCCCAAGTGATTGCTTCAACCCCATCCACGAAAAACAATGGGATCAACAGAAACACATTCGCGTTGAGGTATTTGCGGTGTGATGGGACTTTCCCTGCATGCTTTGCGTTGTAACAGAGGGGACACGAGAGAGCAGATCTTTGCATAGAACTTCAGGCACTGACACACAGCCTATGGCCGCATTCCAAGACATAAAGGAGTTTAGAGCTAGCAGAGTCCCTGAGGGCGCCTGGGTGGCTCAGTCGGTTAAGAGCCTGCCTTCGGCTCAGGTCGTGATCCCGGGCTCCTGGGATCGAGTCCCGAATCGGGCTCCTTCCTGAGCAGGGAGCCGGCTTCTCCCTCCCCCTGCTTGTGTGCTCGTTCATTCTCTCTCTCTCCGACAAATAAATAAATAAATAAATAAATAAATAAATGACTTAAAAAAATCTTCAAAAAACAGGGGCACCTGGGTGACTCAGTTGTTGAGCATCTGCCTTCGGCTCAGGTCATGATCCCGGAGTCCTGGGATCGAGCCTCGCATCGGGCTCCCCGCTCGGCGGGAAGCCTGCTTCTCCCTCTCCCACTCCCCCTGCTTGTGTTCCCTCTCTCGCTGTGTCTCTCTCTGTCAAATAAATAAATAAAATCTTAAAAAAAAAAGAGGTCGTAGCAGAGAACTCAAATCTTGTGGTTCCATCCTCCGCTAGAATATTCCCCTTCTCTGCATTGCCAAAATTGGTTCGTCACCACCACGACTGTGTTTTAGCTCTTAGGAAAGGCAGTAGAAAAAGCACAGGGGAAGCCATTTTCCTTTTTTAAATTCAAGTATAATTAACATACAGTGTTATATTAGTTTCCGGTGTACAATGCAGTGATTCAACATTGTGTACATTACTCAGAGCTCCTCTTAACCCCTTCACCTAGTTCATCCATCCCCTCGGGTGTACTCTCTGTCTTAAAGAGTCTGTTTTTTTGTTTTTCTCTTTTTTCTTTGTTTCACTTCTTAAAATCTACATACAAGTGATATCATATGGTATTTGTCTTTCTCTGACTGACTTATTTCACTTAGCACTATATCCTTTAGATCCATTTATGTTGTTGCAAATGGCAAGACTTTATTCCTTTGTATGGGTGAGTAGTAGTTCATTGTGTGTGTGTGTGTGTGCGCGTGTGTGCGCGTGTGTGCGCGCACATATAACTCATCGTCTTTATTCATTCATCTATGGATAAACACTTGAGTTGCTGGTAAGACATTTCCTTTAAAGAAAAGGTTCAGAGTTTGCAGGCATTACTTCCAGATGCATACCGAGTCATATGACCAAACATAGCTGCAAAGGGAGGTTGGGAAATGTAGTCTTTATTGTGAGGATCCAGGTTCACTGCTAAATCTCAGGGGCCCAAAGGGGCGCCTCACTGGCTCAGTCCATGGAGCATGCGACTCTTGATCTTGGGGTTGTGAGTTCAAACCCCATGTTGGGTGTAGAGATTACTTAAAAATAAAATCTTAAAAAAATGTTTTCAGGGATTTATGTTACTTAAAGAAATAAAGCAAGAGAACAGGCAGTGGTAGGAAAGGGGCAGTTTCTAACGCATGTGAATTTGATTTCCCATGTAGGGGAAACGAGCAGGGAAGTGGTTTGATGCTAGGGTAGGCAGGGTCTGAAACAAAGGCAACTAAAGAGTAATAGTGTCTGAAGGTTGCCAGCGTGGGTGATGGGCAAGCCACAAGTATGTTTATGAACTCTGGATTGGCTACCAAAAAAAATGTAGCAGGACGGGATAAAGAGATACAATCCTGGTCAGAATGTTCCCGGTAGAGTCCCTGCTGTCTTTACACTGTGTCACTGGGGCCTCATTACTCACTTGCACTTTGCCTGACCTGAGATGTTAGCTTAATCTCCCTGTCTCACATTCTTTGAGAAGGACATCTTCTTCAGATGGATAGAGAGGCCTGAGAAGGGGGACCTGAGTATTTCTGGACTAGTTCAGGTCACTGCCGTCATTCTCTGAGGTTGGCATGCCAACTGCTGGGAGTCAGTAACAAGGCATTGCAATATCCTCACAACTGGACAGAGGCAGATAGTCGAGCTGGATCAGTCCATTGAGATGAGGTGTAAAGCAAAGACAGGCACATGCTCAGGCAAGTGATCAGCACAAAGAGGTCTCAGACAAAGGGGAAACCTAGCCCTATAAAGGGGTCCTTGGAATAGAGGAGCCCAAGTAGCCGATGGGTGCCATGGAACAAAGAAGCTGGCAACCACCTGGCCATGGGGAGGAGAGCCTAGGCTACTGACTGAAGCTAGCTCTCTAGCCCCCTCACAGTGACACAGGTCTGAGCATTCCAGGATTTCAGGCAATAAGGAGTCAGGATGGGGACCAGAATGGACCCAGAGTATTATGGGCTATAGTGTTCAGATAAGGACGGAGGGGCCGTCGCTCGAGGAGCGGTATCCCAGGCTTTAAGCTTTACCACAGAATACAGGAGGGAAATGAGGTTATGCCTGCATCTCCGAGGACAACTCTTCCCCATCCATGTTATGTCTATATTCTCTACTCCATACTCAAATGAGAAAAGTGAAATAAGTCAAGCAGAGAAAGACAATTATCATATGGTTTCACTCATATGTGCAATATAAGGAATAGGGCGGAGGACCACAGGGGAAGGGAGGGAAAACTGAATGGGAAGAAATCAGAGAGGGAGACAAACCATGAGAGACTCTGGACTCCGCGAACCCAAACCGAGGGTTGCAGAAGGGAGGGGGTTGGGGGATGGGGTAACCGGGTGATGGGTATTAAGGAGGGCGCGTGTGGTGATGAGCACTGGGTGTTATACGCAACTGATGAATCACTGAACACTACAACAAAAACTTACGATGTACTGTATGCTGGCTAACTGAACATAATAAAAAAAAAATTGGGTATCATCCTTGACTCTTCCCTCAATATCTTAGCATATCCTATTCGCAATGACCAAATCCTAGCGATTCTATGTTCCGGTGTTCTCTTAAAGCAATCCGATTAGCTCCAGCCCCTCTGCCATTACTTGGTCCAACGTAACAAAATCTCTCTCTCTTTCCTGGATTACTTCAATAGCTTTCTCGCTGGCCTCCCTGACTCCACATTTGCTGCCCTACAAGCCATCTTTTATGCCCTGAATTGTACACCCTCACCAAAGAAAATTCGTATGTTGAAGTCCTAAACCCCTGTAACTCAGAATGTGACTACATTTGGATATAGGTTCTTTAAAGAGGTAATTAAGTTAAAATAAGGTCATTAGGGTGAGCCCTAATCCAATTTGTAACTGGTGTCCTCATAAGAAGAGGAAATTTGGACACAGGTAGGTACAGAGGGAAGACACCATGAAGGCAGAGGGAGAAAGAAGATGGTCATCTACAAACCAAGCAGAGAGGCTTCAGAAGAAATGCACATTTTGATCTTGGACTTCTATCCTCCCCAACTGTGAGAAAATTAATTTTTGTTGTTTCAGCCACCCACTCAGACTGATAACGTTGTCATGGCAGTCCTACCAAACAAACCCACCATCCTCCAAACTGCCTGCAGAGTGATCTTTATTAAGTGCAAAGTTGGTCATGTTAGTTCTCTGTTTAAATCTCTCAGCGAGCTCCTGCTTTCAGTCTCACCAAGAACAACTAAAAAATCTGGGTATGTATGTGTGTAGAAACGCTGCAAGCTGCTAAAGCAATCATCGTCAGAGGGGCCAAGATTTCAAAAGAGGGTTGAGTCACTTTAAAGGAGAGTTATTTTTTTCCCAGGGGACATTTGCACATTCTGGGCGCATAGGAAGAGTTTGAGAATCTTGGTTTTGGCTAGACAGAGGGCCACTGCTGGACGACATAGGAAAAAGAGCTTTTGTGGTGTTAGGGGAAGATTTGAGGGGCCAAGACCCAGTGAAAAGAGAAAAGGAAAGAAATGAACCTGACACATATCCAGTGTTTTCTTCTAGAAATTTGATTAATTTTGAAACTGTACCTGTCATTTAGCATGATGTCCTCTGGGTTTATCTGTTTAGTATCATACGTCAGGATTTCCTTCTTTGTTCAAGGTGGAATAATATTCCATTGTATGCATATACCATATTTTCTTTATCCATTGATCTATCAATAGATACTTAGGGTGGTTTCCAAATTGTGGCCATTGTGAATGATACTGCAATAAACATGGGGGTGCAGATATCACTTTGAGATCTTGACTTCAATTCTTTTGAATAAATGCCCAGAAGTGGGATTGCTGGGTCATATGGTAGTTCTAGTTTTCGCTTTTTGAGGAACCTGTGTACAGTCTACCATAGCAGCTGCACCAACTTACATTCCCACCAACAGTGTGCAAGAGTTGCAATTTTTCTACACCCTCACCAACATTGTTATCTCTTATCTTTTTTTATAATAACCATTTTAACAGTTGTGAGGTGATATCTCATTGATGCTTTGATTAGTATCTTTCTAATGATTAGCGATGTTGAGCATCTTTTCATATACCTGTTGGCCATTTACACGTCTTCTTCAGAGAAACGTCTATTCAGGTCCTTTGCCCATTTTTAATCAGGTTATTTGTTTTGGTTTTGTTTTCTTTTGGTAATTAGCTGTAGGAGTTCCTTATATATTTGGGATATTAACTCTTTACCAGGTAGATGGCTTGCAAATATTTTCCCCTATTCCGTAGGTTTTCACTCTGTTGTTTCCTTTGCTGTGTGGAAGCTTTTTGGTTGGATGTAGTCCCATTTGTCTATTTTGGCTTTTGCTGCTTATGCTTTTGGTATCATATCCAAGAAATCATTGCCAAGACCAATGTCAAGAAGCTTTTCCTCTATGTTATCTTCTAGTTTCATATTTTCAGGTCTTACGTTTAAATTTATAATCCATTTTGAGTTGGTTGTTATGTATGATATAAGGGTGCAATTTTATTCTTTTGCATGTGAATATCCCATTTTCCCAGCACCATTTATTGAAGAGACTCTCCTTTCCCCATTGCGTATTGTTGGCACCTTTGTTGAAGATCAAGTGACTGCATACATGTGGGTAATATGTTTTGAAATTAGGAAATATGATGTCTCTAGCTTTATTCTTCTTGCTCAAGATTGCTTTGGCTATTCAGGGTGTTTTGTGTTTCCATATGAATTTTAGGATTGCTTTTTCTATTTCTGTAAAAAAAATGTCATGAGGATTTTGATAGGAATTGCATTGAATCTGTAAATAACTTTAGGCAGTATGAACGTTTTAATAATATTAAGTCATGTGATCCATGAACATGGGATGTTTTTCCATTTATTTGTGTCCTCTTTAATTTTTTTTCATAAAGTTCTGGGGTTTTCAGTGTACATGTTTTTCACTTCCTTGGTTAAGCTTATTCCTAAGTATTTTATTCCTTTTGATGCTATCTTAAATGGGATTGCTTTCTTAATTTCCTTTTTGGATAATTCCTTGTTAGCATATAGAAATGCAACTTATTTTCATGTATTGACTTCGTACCCTGCAACTTTACTGAAATAATTTATTAGTTCTAAGTGGTTTTTTTTTTTTTTTGGTGGAGTCTTTAGAGTTTTCTGTATAAAAGAACATGTCATCTAAAAACAGATATTTTCATTTCTTCCTTTCTGATTTAGATGCCTTTTATTTCTTTTTCTCGTCTAATTGCTCTGGCCAGGACTTCTAGTACCATGTCAAATAGAAGCAGCAAGAGTGGGCATCCTTTCCTGTTCTGATCTTAGAGGAAAGCTTTCAGTTTTTTACCACTGAGTATGATGTTTGCCTTGGGCTTGTCATATATGGTGTTTATTACATTAAGGTAAATTTCTTCTTTACCTAGTTTGTTGAGAGTTTTTTTTTTTTTATCATGACAGGGTGTTGAATTTTGCAACTGTTGAGATGATCACACAATGTGTATCTTTCATTCTATTAATGCGATGTATCACGTTTATTGATTTGCATGTGTTGATTGCATCTAGTGATTAAGAAGCTAAGTAGAAAGGCTCAAAAACCAAAGTAGTGCTTTGGGCAGTCTCACTGTGCTGAGTAGATAAGAATTAGTGTTTAAGATCTGCCAATGGTAAGGGCTTCATTAAACACACAAGATTATCAGCTGAAAGTTCTGGACAGTAATTTCTTGGAAGCAGGGGCAAAAGAAAAGTAGAAGGGCTTTACCAACATTGAACCTGGACTTGATTCAGCTCAGTCACTGATTCAGTAAAAGTTGATCTGCCTTTACTTGATCTACTTAACAGAGAAAAGAGTGAATTCTCTCTGAGAGAAGATAACATCATCTGGAGCCTATGTAATTATTTATACACAATTGGTTGACGTTCATTCAAAACTTTTTAGGAATTATAAGAGACAATGCCATATGATGGAAAACCTAAAAAAAAAAAAAAAAAAACCCAAAACCCAAAACCAGACAATAGATACAAACCCACAGGTGATCCAGATATATAAGTTAGCAGACAAGGAATTTCTAATAACTATATGTTCAAAAAATAAAGGAAATGATGGAAAAATATATGAAAAGAAAAATTCAATCCAGTCATTAGAATCTATAAGGAATCAAATGGACACTTGGCCCATGATTGGCAATATCAATAGAATGCAGCAGAAGTGAAGTTTTGCCCGTTCTAGGCATATTCTTTGAGAGCACTGGCAATTTTTATTCCCGTCCTGTTAGAACGTTCATTTTGGGGAGCCCAGTAAGAAGTTTGGCTCCCCTGCAGGACAGATTATGTGGAGAGGAGAGGCCCTGAGATTTTATGTACAGGAACAGAGGGCCAGTCATGTCAGAGACCCAGTTGAGCCTGTGGATGACTCCAGTTGCCATCGGGCTACAACTGCATGACAGAACCCGAGTAAGACCAGCAGAAGAACTTCCCAGTGGAGCCAGCCAATCCACAGAGCAGTGAGAGAAAATAGACTGATGTTTTAGTCATGACATTTTGGGGTAAGTTTGTTAGGTGACAAGAGATAATAGAAATACTCTCTTTCATAACTGCTCCGTAGCCCACACAAGGAGGTAGGGTAATGGAGATCTGAGATCTGACCATCCCTGAGCACACAAGGCCTGCTTTTCTTGTTGGAAACTTGTTCAAATCTCCATGAAAAGGCTTTGTTCCTGTATCATCCACACTTCTGTGTGAGCCAAGCCTTAGTAGCCTATTGTCCCAGAAGGTAGTATTCCAAGGCTCCTCTTGAGTTGTGCAAGAAAGACTTTAGTCCCAGATCTTGGCAATTCTAGCACCAATGGGCAGGTGGGGGGAAACTCTCAGGCTGACTCATACTCAGTCACTCAGGGAGGTGGTCTCCTCCTTCCACACACTTGCCTGTCCGGAAACTAATAATTGCTCAGTGACGTTGCCTTTCCACCCCCCCCCCCCATCACATACCTTTACAAGTCCTGGTTTCACTCAAAAATTCTCCCATATGAATGCATGGTGTCATCCCAAGGTTTGCATCAGATTGAGTTCGGAGTGCATTCCCCCACTGCCCCAGGCATCACTCTGCTGCTAACTGAGAAGACATATTTGCCGCTGGCTTTATTTTCTTATTTTCATTTTGTTAAGTGTTCCACTTCAACAGGTCCTGTGAGAACATTAATTTGCTGCCATAATAATTTCAAAGTACATTTTTTTAAAGATTTTATTTATTTATTTGACAGAGAGAATGAGAGAGCACAAGCAGGGGGAGTGGCAGGCAGAGGGAAGAAGGAGGCTCCCCACTGAGCAGGGAGCCCGATGCGGGGCTCGATCCCAGGACCCTGGGATCATGACCTGAGCCGAAGGCAGACGCTTAACCACCTGAGCCATCCAGGCACCCCTCAAAGTACATTTTTGATGTAGTGGTTAGGCATATCATCCAAGACGACCATTTGCATAAGGCAACCTACCTTGTATTGTTTTATTTAGAATGCCCATGTTTATGTTATAAATCTAGCCAACTCAATTATCCAGGCTACTGAAAGGGCCAAGTGGTCTAAGTAATCTAAAACATAGGAGAAAAGGTCATTTGTATTTCTTTTGGGAATGTATTATAGATTTTTCCCAGCAGCAGCAGGTGTTCCTAATTATGATTTTGCTTAGGCTAATACTAGAATTAGCGTGCACACTCTGGGCTTATACATGTCAAGAACATGTCGGGTAGCTGAGCAGGAAGAGCTGACCAAAGACTCTTAAGAAGCTGTCTGCTGTAAAATTTGCCTGCCAAGTCTTGAATCCTCTTTTTGTAACTGATCTATCAGACTTCCCATATGAAATGAGAGCTGTTCCTCACTTTGACAGGCTGCATACCAACTCCAAGGATGCCATAATTTCTGACACTCTCAAAATCTCTCTTTGTGATTCACCTCCCCAAACTCTGCTCTCCTTTTCTTCAGCCATGGGAGAATCTGGACTGCTGTATTAACCCATCCATTGCAATGTGTGTCCCTGATGGATTTGGGAGGCCAGTTGGGAGGCTTGCTAGGGAAGCCGGGAAGAAAGCTCTGGTGCCGACCATGATACTTCATGGCTCCAGCCACCATCTTTATCCTGATTACTCCTAAATTCCCATCCCTGGCTCAGACCTCTTTCTCAAAATCTAGTACTGTGTAGATCTGCCTATTTATTTCCTCCTGAATGTCCCACAGGACCTTCACCTGAACTTCTCTTCCTCACTCCTTTCCAAATCAACTTCTCCTATGCTCTTTACGTCAATGGCAGTTACCATCCTCCACTCTCCACACTCCACTCTCCACACTCTCTGTCCTTCCCCACCTTCTCTAGTTCTTGCTTTTGCCCCAGTTATCACTTCTGTCCACCTACCTCTCTCCACCCTCTCTTCCACTCTGACCGAGGCTCTATCACTTCTCGTCTGGTCCGCTCAAACATTCTCGTAACTGGCGTTCTTGCTTGGAATCTTGTGCGCCGCCCCCATCTATCCTCCACAGAGCAAAGACACAGAAGAGTTGCTCTAATAGACATAGCTCATCAAGTCACTCCTATGCTTAATGGTTTCCCACCGCCATTAGGGCAAAGTTTAAACTCCTTGCCTCCTCTACAAAGGCCCTGCACCAAGGCGCTCTATTTTTCTCCATCTCATGACATGCCAGGCTCTCTAGTCTCTGAGCCTTTGTTGGGCTCCATGCTCTCCTCTCCTAACTCCGGGTGCTTCTCTGTAGCTCTCCTCAGACTGTGGGTGCCACAAGGGAATAGGACATGTACGTTTTTGTTCCCTGCTCAAGTGGTTAGCACAGTGGTTGGCACAGAATAGCAGCTCAAGAAATACTTTCTGGATGGTGGACGAAACAACAGTCCCTACTCGCTCTCCCTTCCTCCAGGCTCTTCCCTTGCAACTTGTCCCTTCTATCGCCTCCCAGAGTGATTTCCCAAGCCTGGGATCTAAGGCACAGCTACATTCAAGTCACATTTGAGCTAAAAAAAAAAAAAAAAAAAAAAAAAAAAAAAAATCAGTTTCCCCCTCACTTACAGAATGAAGTCCAAATGCTTTTGTATGATATTGACATCAGGATCTTCTGCGATTTGGTCCTAAACTCCCTGGTCAACCTTATTTGTCTGCCTTACTTTCTGCTTTACAGAGTCTACCTTGCAGTCCAGTGAAATTGCGTGCTTTTCCCTGCCGGTGCCTTCTGCTTTCTAGCCTCCGTGTCTTTGTTTTTGGAGATCCATTTGTTCCTGCGAACAGCCCCACCCTCTCTGCCTCCCTTTGTGCACAGGCTCATTCTCTACTAGACTGCGAACAGCAGGAAGGGAGGACCAGGCCATTTCCGCATGTGGTTGACAGGACTCAGGTGACACTAAAGGTGTGGGGCCCATTTGCAGGTCTACGCTTGCTTCATAACCTTGGACTTGAAGTGTGGGCTGAGGACTAGCTGCGGAAGGTGTCATCAGGGACTTGTTAGTAATTCACAATCTCAGGCCAGCCAAATGAGAATCTGCATTTTAACAAGATCCCCAGGTGATCGACACACACATTAAAATTTAGGAAGTACTGCGCCGTTTTATTACCCAAGGGAGCATGCCTCCTCAAAGAAAGACAAACAGCACATCTTGTAATTCCGTGCTCTGAGACCTCCTCCCCATTTACAGATCAGCCGCCCAGTACGCATCTCTGCTTGGGCATTACCAGGGCAATTTCATCTGGCTCTGAGTTTGGGACCCTCCCCTTCTCCAACAAGACGGTTTGGAACCCCATCCGAAATAAGGGGAACCCTTTCTCCCATTAGAGAGCTGCGAGTGCACAAAGCTGGCCCCAGTCCGGGAAGGAAGCGGTCATTGTGTGCAGCTTGCCTTAATCAGTGCAGTCTCTGGCCAAGCTGTGAGTCAGGCCTGTGTCCTCTGTAAATCGTCAGTGAAAGGAATGCCACGGAGTGATGTCAAGTGAGCTTTAGAGCAAACCACTCCTAGAAACATCTGGAGCTGGCAGAGGATCGTGACTGTGAATACGGATGAGGGGAACAATTGAACAATTTGGAATTAATCATGGTTTTAAGCGTCTCGTCCAAAACGTATTTGTATTTGATCTAAAGAGGCAAACAACTTGGCGATGCTTCAGCGTCTTAGGTTTTAGAAAAGAGGTCACGACTCCATTAAAAAACTTTGTTTCCGGGGCGCCTGGGGGGCCCAGGCGGTTAAGCGGTTGCCTTTGGCTCAGGTCATGATCTCAGGGTCCTGGGATCGAGCCCCACATCTGTGGGGCGGTGGGGGGGGGGGTTCTGCTCAGTGGAGAGCCTGCTTCTTCCTCTCCCTCTGCGAGTGCTCTCGCTCTCTCTCTCAAATAAACAAATAAAATCTTAAAAAAAAAGAACTTTGTTTCCTGAACTTTCTCTGTCCCCAGATTGAACAAGAATAGCCTTCTTCCCTAGGTCTTACTTAATTATCACCACAGCTCAAGTGTTACATTCAGCGCCCACCTTGTCCGCAGATGCTGAGGGGTCCTGTGGAGCATACTGTCTCACTTCTTTGCCGTGTGCCGCCCACAAACCTGGTAAATGGCAAGGCCCTCAAGTTCGGGCAAAGTCGCTCAAACGGGGAAGTGGCAAAACCCGCCGTTTTTGCCTCGGGCCTGTTATTTGCTGATGAATGACTGTCCCTAAAAACCTCCTCACTCTCCTTTGAGCCACTTGGCTTCCAATCAGAGCCACACCCAGACTGAGCCGGGAGCGGCCCCAGACTGGCCTGTGTCTGACACTGGGAAGGAAAGTTAGAGCGGTCGCTTCTGCCCCTGAGATGACAGAAAGAGCGGGGTTTGCTGGCACTGTGCTGTCAAAGGCGCCTGACCATGGGCACTTACTCAGAAGTGGCTGTTGTCATATAGGGCTGTGCCCAGCAAAGAAACAGCTGTTTGCAATTAGAAACTGGAAGATGACAAACAGGCCATCGACGGAGGCTGTCCTTCGTATGAGAAAGTTGCCCCGGGGACAAAAGTGTGAAAGAGACGCAGCTCACATTTTTCTCTTCGACGGTTTCTTCTTTTGCTGGGACTGTCTGTCAGTCAAGGTTCTCCAGATAAACAGAATATATGAATATATTTGATCTCTCTCCATCTCTCTCTCTCTCTCTCTCTCTCGGTATTTTTATTTTTTTTATTTTTTATTTATTTTTATTTTTTAATTTTTTGAGGTATTTTGTATTTTATATATATATACAGTATCTCGGGAGATATTTTAGGAAATTGGCTCACGTGTTTGTGGGGGCTGGCAAGTTCGAAATAGTAGGGCAGGCCAACTTGCTGGAAACTCAGGCAGGATTTCTACGTTACAGATTTGAGGCAGATTTCCTTCTTCTATAGTACGCTAAGGCAATTCTGGCATTTCAACTTCATTTAGTGTAGGCCACCTTTTGGTCCGTGTTTCATCCCCACCCCCCACCCCCAAAAACCAAATAAACCGCTAGGCCCGGCTAGGGCCAGCTGGCCTTTCTGGTTATTCAAGGTCCTTGGTCTGGAAATCTGGTGGGGTTCCCTATAGAATTAGGAGGCCAGGAAGTATAGACGGGGGTATTTATCTGAGGCTGCCAGCATGCACAGTGGGACCCTCTGGGGCAGTGTCGAGAGAGCCCGATTCCTAGGTTGTCACATCTCTCAGGAGAGGCCCATGGTAGGCAGTGACTCAAGAGCTATTCTAAGGTCTTCCTTTGCCTTTGAAGCCACAATAGTTGGGCCATCCCCGTTCTGTACTGCCCTGCCCTGCGAGGCCGACCAGCTCCTCTGAATGGGAAGAGCTCACTGGTCTCTTCCTGCTGCACACAGCTCTAGGAAGCCCAAGGCAAAAGATCGGATTGGGCCTGGCTGCCCCCTTGGCCACGACCCTGAGAGGTAACCGAAGCTCCTCCATTCATCTCATAGCTATTTTGTGCTGCTCCGTGCTAGGCACAGGGCTCCAGAAAAGAATCGGACACGATCTGTGCCCTTGAGGAACTCACCACCCAATGGGTCAATGATTTCAGGCAAGGGGATTAAGAGGAGGCCCGCCTTCCTCCCTGTGTGCTGACGTTCCCTCCCCTTTCTAGCCTCTTCTTCCAAACTCAGTGACCCTCACTTCCGCCCTCCCAGCCACAGACCTTTCGTTGGCCTTCTGGTCTCCCAGGGTCCTGCCCTGCAGTGTTCTGGCAAGGCTTGCCTTCTCCTTGCTCCCAAAATAGGTCCGCCCCACTCTTCCATGCATTCAGACCTTATTGCCAGCTCACCGGTCATCGGCTATCACTCTGATAAAGTGGGGCGACAACATGGTATGAATAACTGGTAGTCTATTTAAATTCATTCATTCAACCAACAACTACGTACCTAGAGCCTTCCATGTACTGGACCCTGTGTTGGTGCTGGGTATAGAGAGGCAGATCTGACGTGGTTCCTGCCTGTCATGAACTCATCATCTAGTTAAGGAGACAGACAAACAGGTAAACACAGTTGCCACCCAGTGTCAGACACGCAGTGATGGGGTATGTGCTGTGAACAGTTGTGGCAGAGAGAGGAAAAGAGTAACCCTTCTCGGCCTAGGAGAATGGAGATCAGGGAGAGAGAAGAGGATTAAGTTGCTTCCACAAAAATAAGTAGCAGTTCACCAAGTAAACAAGGCAGGGGAGACTTTCCAAAGAGAGGGAACAGCAGGAGCAAAGACACGGCTGGGTCGTCATACACAGCCTGCTGGGAGCATGGAGATAAGTGGATCTAGGGTGGCCAGATGTGATGCAGTGCATGCCAGGGATTGGACATGTATGTTGGAGTGAAGGCTCTGCGATGTTTCAGGCAACAAACCTTGGGCTTCATGCTAAGAGCAACAGGGAGCTATGGACATTTCTTTGTTTCCTGGTAATAGCTTTATTAAAATATAATTCGCGTATCAAGCAATTCCCATATTTTGAGTGTACAATCTGTAGTTTGTAGCATATTCACAAGGTTGTGCAACCATCATCACTATCTAATTCCAGAACGTTTTCATCACCCTAACAAGAAACCCCGTACTCAGGAGTCACTCCCCATTCCCCCCCATTCTCTAGCCACATTTCATATAAATGGCCTCATACAATATGTGGTCTTTTCTTTTCATGGCCAAAGAACATTCCATGTATGGATGTATCGTATTTTATTTATCCATTCATCAGTTGATGGACATTTGAACTGTTTATACTTTTTGGCTCTTATGACTATGCTTCTGTGAACATCTGTATGCAAGTCTTCGTATAGATATATGTTTTCAGTTCTTTTGGGTCTATACCTCTGGGTGGGATTTCTGGGTGATAAGATAACTCTATGTTTAACCTTTGAGGGACTGCCAGACTGTTTTCCAAAGTGACTACACCCTTTTACATTCCCACCAGCAATGTAGGAGGGGTCCAGTTTCTTTACATCTTTGCCAACACATATTATCTTTCCTTTTGATTATAGCCATCCTAGTGAATGTGACATGATATCTTGTCATTTTCGTTTACATCTCCCTGATGACTAATGATGTTGAACATTTTTTCAGGTACTTAGCAGCCGTTTGTACATCTTTTTTGGAGAATTGTCTGTTCAGATCCTTGCCCAGATTTTCACTGGATTGTCTTTTTATTATTGAATTGTAAGATTTCTTTGTTCTAACACAAACCCTTATCAGATATATGACTTCCAAAAATTATCTCCCCCTCTGCGGGTTGTCTTTTCACTTTCTTGATGGAATCCTTTGAAGCATAAAAGTTCTTATTTGGGTGAGGACTAGTTAATCACTTTTACATTTTACAGAGAGTGTTTGGGTATTATATCTGCGAACTCTACCCAACCCGAGGTCATTCAGCCATAGCCCTACAGAAGAGTTTAAAACAGGGAAGTGAAATGCGAGGTTTTGCAGGGTAAAAAGATCAGTCTAGCCATTGTATGGTGGAAGGTCTTTGTAGGACAAGTCTGAAAGTAGACAGATTAGTGAAAAGGCTATTGAAGTAACACAAGTGAAAGATGATGGAACTATGAATGAAAATGAAGAAAGGTGGATGAATTGGACATCTATATCAAGGCCATATCCATGGTCCAACTAGGAAGTTATAAGACCAGATCTAGGACAGTCTAAGTAAAAAGGGAAAATAGTATTTTAAAGAGATATTGCTTTGGGGGAAGCTGTAAAGATTTGGTGCCTAACAGGAGAATTGGAGTGTGTAGAGAGGGAGGGAGGGGAGAGTTTGGGTCTGGATTGCTGGTAGGATGAAAGCAGCTGACACAGAAGGACCAAAAAATGGGAGCAGATAGTGTTCCTCCAACACTTTGGAAAAATTAAGTTTTGAAAAGCCATGAAGACATCCAAATACAAACACCCACATGGCAGTAGGAGATTTAGATCTGCAGCTCAGGAGCAAGGAAGGGTTACAAATGCAACAAGACAAAAGACTTTTCACATTAATATTTGGATTTAGATGTGTTCAGAACTCTGGAGACAGCTTTGGTGTTACTATTTTCAAAAACAATGGTCTTTCGTAGTCTCTAATATTTATCTTCAACCCCAACAGGAGTTTTTGTTGCTGTTTGGTATTTTTTTTGTTTTTGCTCGGAGGGAGTTGGGTAGAGAATGGTCATGAGGGGAGGGACATGCAAAGACTAGGTGGAAGAGTAAGAGATAGGGAAGAAATTGAGATCACACGGGAAAGAAAGCACATAAGGCCTATCAGAAGCTTCTTCCATCACCAGCCTCCTAAAGCTGTGATGGGGGTGCTGGCCCTGAGTAAGTGCCTGTGTTAATTCTCCCCATCCACTGCTCCCCAATTTTCAGTGAAAGGTTCACTTAGCTTCACTTCTGTGTCTCACTTACTTTGGCCTTAGTCTTTGTCTTTCTCTGTCTTAGTCACTCTTCGTTTCTTCATCCGTCTTTGCTTCAGGGGACTTTTTCATTCTTCATAAGCTCAATATTTCATCCATGGGCTGACTCAACGTTTCTCCCAAATGTTGGCAGCTCCATCTGAGAATGCGAGGGCCACTTGCCCCAAGTACCTCTAAACTGCCACTAGATGGCAGTGTCTAGGAATGTTGCTAATCTGTCCTAGCCTTTCAGGAGTGCCCAGGGCTGAGCGGTGGGGAATTTCGACTTGGTTACTCTGCCTTTACTGTGTTGCAACCAGTTGCTAACCAAAGGCACTAGACCTTGCAGGATCCCTTTGTCCACCACCAAGGACAAGGCAATTTGTGTTTGTAAAAGACTTACAGCCGCAAAAGCCTGTTCTCTAAGCAGGTCTCCCCCGCCCGCCCCCCGCTCCCCCCGCCGGCCCCGCACCTCAATTCTCACACAAGTTCTAGCCACAAAACCTTTCCCCAGCTGTCATCTTATTCCCTCTTTGGCTGTTGTTTGGTTTGGCTTTTAAGGTAGATTCATTTCTCCCTCCCTCCCCAGCCTGGTTAGCAAGGTGGGTTGATCCTCCTTCCTCACTTTGAGCATGGGCTTGTAGAATCACAATGCTGTCAAAGCCTAAAGGGCTCTTACACTTCATTGAGTCTAACCCCATCCTTTGCGTCTGGGGCAACTGAGGCACATAAAGGAGCAGAAACTTGTTCAAGGTCATTTAAAGAATTCAGGGCAGAGTATATGGGTCAGAGGCTCTTGATATATTTGTAATAATCAACAAAACAACCAGAAGATCATTGGGCCAGCGTGGCTAGATGCCTGCAGAAGGGGAAGGAGGCAAGAGACATAACAGGGTACCTGTCCTCCAGGCACTTAGAATCTAGTTGGGAAGACAGACTCACATACAATAAAAAAGACAAAATGCTTTCTGAGATTGGGTGGTGGAAGACTGACGCTGATGTGTGTGAGTGGCTCAGGGATTCAGAGAAGAGAGAGCTCTCAGGAGAAAGAGAGCCATGGGTGGGGGTGGAGGGCTAGAGAATTAGTTGAAGCTTGGAGATGGGAAATCTAACAATTACAATTATTCAGGAGTCAAGGCCTATGACTTGAGTAGAGGGTGATGGTCAAAGAGAAGTAGAGAAAAGGCTAGACTGGGGAGCTGACACTGGACTGTTTAACTCTTAAATGTCAGGCTTATTCCCTACTAACACTGAAGCGGAACTTTCAAATACTTCTGCTCTTTAGCTGTTCTACTTTCAGTGGAAACTTTCCACTCAGTTTGATTCCCCAAGACATCATTGTCTCTTCACTTTGCCCTATTTCACCCATTAGTCTCAGCCTCTCAGAGATAAAGTTGAACTATAAATTAGGCTGGTGCTTATTTCCACTGCTTCTGTTTCCTAGCGACATCACCAAGAATGACCCGAACATTCTCCTGCTCTAAATCCCATTTGCTTTGTTTCCATCTCCCACCCACTCATAAGAGTCTGGGCACCTCTGCATCCCACAGCTGCCTTTGTCTCAAGAGGACTTCCGGGAGGGTTGGAGAGCTCTTGACAGCTGAGCGGCATCTACAGGAGGTAAGTATGACTTCATGCCAGCTCCAAAAGAAGAGCTCTTTAAAAGCAGCTGGAACATGGGGGCAATCTGAGAGCCCCTTCAGATTGTCAAGAGCACATCAGTGCCCACGCAGTCTGAATAGCAACATTTCAAAGCTAGTTTGCTCTCTCCCCTTCTGAACTCCTGCTTCATATCCCCAAATAGTTTGAGGTCTGTTTTTCTACCAGGAACCTTCCAGCCAGTTTGACTCCTGCCATTTGCTGCCTCCTTTTCCCCCCTGAGAATGCTATGCCTTAGATCTTGGCTTCTGCTTGGTCCAGGGCCTAGCACATAGTAGGCGCTCCATAAAAGACCTTCTTGTCCTTCAGAAGAGCCTTAGAGATTATCTAGGCATTAGACTCCATGGAGTCACTTCAGGAGCCACTGGGGGTACAAGTCACTGGGGAGTAGGCAGGCTGCAGGCCCTCATGCCTGATTCAACAAAAGGAACTCTATTTGTATATGTTAATTTATAGTTTGGACTTCTGGATCAGATTTTGTTTTGGAGGGAGAAAGGCATGTTTTCACTGATCCAATGTTTTCATTTTCTAGATGAGATCAGTGAGGCTCAGAGCCACTTTAAGTAGAATCAGGAGAACAATCTCACTTACAATAGCAATACAAATAATAAAATACTTAGGAATAAATTTAACTGAGGAAGCAAAAGACATGTACACCAAGAATTATAAAACATTGAGAAAAGAAATTAAAGAAGACACAGATAAGTGGAAAGACATCCCATGTGCTCATGGATTAGATGACTTTATATCGTGAAAATGTCCAGACTACCTTAAGTGATCCACGGAGTCAATGCAACCCCTATCAAAATCTCAATGGCATTTGTTACACAAATAGGGAAAAATCCTAAAATTCATATGGAAACAGAAAAGACTCTGAATAACCAAAGCATCCTGAGCAAAGAGAGCAAACCTGGGGCACCACACATCTTCATTTCAAAACATATTCCAAAACTACAGTACGGATCAAAACAGTATGGTACTGGGATAAAAACAGACACGTAGATCAACGGAACAGAATAGAGAGCCCAGAAATACATTCACACATCTGTGGTCAACTGGTCTTCAACAAAGGTGCCAAGAATACACAGTGGGGAAAGGAGAGTCTCTTCAATAAACGGTATTTGGGAAACTGGATATCCACATGCAAAAAAAAGAAATTGGACCCTTATATTATACATGGCAATAAATTCAAAATGGATTAAAGATTTAACTATAAGACCTGAAAACGTAAAACTCTTAGAAGATAACAAAGAGAAAAAGTTTCTTTTTTCCCCATTTCATTTATTTATTTTTATTTAAATTCAATTAATTAACATATAATGTATTACTAGCTACAGAGGTAGATGTCCATGATTCATCAATCTTATTTTTTTAAGATTTTATTTATTTATTTCAGAGAGGGAGAGAGAGAGAGAGAGAGAGAGCAAGCTCACAAGCGGGGGAACGGCAGGCAGAGGGAGAACCAGACTCCCTGCTGAGCAGGGGTCCGAGGAGGGGCTCGATCCTGGGGTCCCGGGATCATGACTTGAGCCGAAGGCAGACGCTTAACCGATTGAGCCACCCAGGTGCCCTCATCAGTCTCATATAACACCCGATGCTCATTACATCATGCACCCCCCAATGTCCATCACCCAGTTACCTCATCCCTCCGCCCCTCTCCCCTCCAGCAACCCTCAGTTTGTTTCCTATGATTAAGAGTCTCTTATGATTTGTCTCCCTCTCTGATTTCGTCTTGTTTTATTTATTATTCTTCTCTTCCCCTATGATCCTCTGTTTTGTTTCTTAAATTCCACATATGAGTGAGATCATATGATAATTGTCTTTCTCTGACTGACTTCTTTTACTTAGCATAATACCCTCTATTCCATCCACATCATTGCAAATGGCAAGATTTCATATTTTCTGATGGCTGAGTAGTATTCCATTGTATATATATACCACATCTTTATCCATTCATCTGTCGATGGACATCTGGGCTCATTCCACAGTTTGGCTATTGTGGACATTGTTGCTATAAACATTGGGGTGCAGGTGCCCCTTTGGATCACTACATTTGTATCTTAGGGGTAAATCCCTAGCAGTTCAATGGCTGGGTCGTAGGGTAGCTCTATTTTCAACTGTTTGAGGACCCTCCATACTGTTTTCCAGAGTGGCTGCACCAGCTTGCATTCCCACCAACAGTGTAGGAGGGTTCCCCTTTCTCTGCAGCCTTGCCAATATCTGTCGTTTCCTGACTTGCTAATCTTAGCCATTCTGACCGGTGTGAGGTGGTATCTTATTGCAGTTTTGATTTGTACTTTCCTGATGCCAAGTGACGTTGAGCACTTTTTCACGTGTCTGTTGGCCATTTGTATGTCTTCTTTGGAGAAATGTCTGTTCATCTCTTCTGCCCATTTCTTGAATGGATTATTTGTTCTTTGGGTGTTGGGTTTGATGAGTCCTTTATAGATTTTGGATACTGGCCCTTTATCTGATAAGACATTTGCAAATATCTTCTCCCATTCTGTCGGTTGTCTTTTGGTTTTGTTGAGTGTTTCCTTTGCTGTGCAGAAGCTTTTTATCTGGATGAAGTCCCAGTAGTTCATTTTTGCCTTTGTTTTCCTTGCTTTTGGAGGCATGTCTAGCAAAAAGTTGCTGTGGCCAAGGTCACAGAGATTGCTGCCTGTGTTCTCCTCTAGGATTTTGATGGATTCCTGTCTCGCATTGAGGTCTTTCATCCATTTGGAGTCTATTTTTGTGTGTGGTGTAAGGAAATGGTCCAGTTTCATTCTTCCGCATGTGGCTGTCCAATTTTCCCAGTCTCTGTTGAAAGAGACTGTCCTTTTTCCATTGGATATTCTTTCCTGTTTTCTCAAAGATGAGTTGACCACAGAATTGAGGGTCCGTTTCTGGGCTCTCTATTCTGTTCCATTGATCTATGTGTCTGTTTTTGTGCCAGTACCATGCTGTCCTGATGATTACAGCCTTGTAATAGAGCTTGAAGTCCGGGATTGTGATGCCACCAGCTTTGGTTTTCTTTTTCAACGTTCCTTTGGCTATTCGGGGTCTCTTCTGGTTCCATACAAATTTTAGGATTATTTGTTCCAGCTCTGTGAAAAAAGTTGATGGTGTTTTGTTAGGGATTGCATTGAATGTATAGATAGCTCTAAGTAGCATAGACATTTTAACAATATTTGTTCTTTCAATCCATGAGCATGGAACGTTTTTCAATTTCTTTGTGTCTTCCTCAATTTCTTTCATGAGTGTTCTATAGTTTTCTGAGTACAGATTCTTTGCCTCTTTGGTGAGGTTTATTCCTAGGTATCTTATGGTTTTTGGTGCAATTGTAAATGGGGTTGACCCCTTAATTTCTCTTTCTTCTCTCTCATTATTGGTGTATAGGAATGCCACTGATTTCTGTGCATTGATTTTATATCCTGGCACTTTACTGAATTCCTGTATGAGTTCTAGCAATTTTGGGGTGGAGTCTCTTGGGTTTTCCACATAAAGTATCATATCATCTGCAAAGAGTGAGCGTTTGACTTCTTTGCCCATTCGGATGCCTTTTATTTCTTTTTGTTGTCTGATGGCTGTGGCTAGGACTTCTAGTACTATGTTGAATAGCTGTGGTGATAGTGGACATCCCTGTCGTGTTCCTGACCTTGGGGAAAATCTCTCAGTTTTTCCCCATTGAGAATGATATTCGCTGTGGGTTTTTCATAGTTGGCTTTTATGATATTGAGGTATGTTCCCTCTATCCCTACACTGTGGAGAGTTTTAATCAAGAAAGGATGCTGTATTTTGTCAAATGCTCTTTCTGCATCTATTGAGAGGACCATAAGGTTTTTGTCCTTTCTTTTATTAATGTAGTGTATCACATTGATTGATTTATGGATGTTGAACCACTCTTGCAGCCCAGGGATAAATCCCACTTGGTCATGGTGAATAATCTTTTAATGTACTGTTGGATCCTATTGGCTAGTATCTTGGTGAGAATTTTCACATCCACGTTCATTGGGAATATTGGTCTGTAATTCTCCTTTTGGATGGGGTCTTTGTCTGGTTTTGGGATCAAGGCAATGCTGACCTCATAGAAAGAGTTTGGAAGTTTTCCTTTCATTTCTATTTTTTGAAACAGCTTCAGAAGAATCAGTACTAATTCTTCTGTAAATGTTTGGTAGAATTCCCCTGGGAAGCCATCCGGCCCTGGACTCTTTTTTGTTGGGAGATTTTTGATTACTGCTTCCATTTCCTTGTTTGTTATGGGTCTGTTCAGGTTTTCTATTTCTTTCTGGTTCAGTTTTGGTAGTTTATAAGTCTCTAGGAATGCATCCATTTCTTCCAGATTGCCCAATTTGTTGGCATATAGTTGCTCATAATATGTTCTTATAATTATTTGTATTTCTTCGGTGATGGTTGTGATCTCTCCTCTTTCATTTATGATTTTATTTATTTGGCTCCTTTCTCTTTTCTTTTTGATAAGTCTGGCCAGGGGTTTATCAATCTTGTTAGTTCTTTCAAAGAACCAGCTCCTAGTTTCGTTGATCTGTTCTACTGTTCTTTTGGTTTCTCTTTCATTGATTTCTGCTCTGATCTTTATTATTTCTCTTCTCCTGTTGGGTTTAGGCTTTATTTGCTGTCCTTTTTCCAGCTTCTTTAGGTGTAAGGTTAGGTTGTGTATTTGAGACCTTTCTTGTTTCTTGTATTGCTTGTATGGCTTGTATTGCTATGTACTTTAGAAGGGATATCTTGACATGCCCCAAACCACTGGAAGCCTAGAAATTTCTCTGAGATAGAAGATCCCTGGATTTTTGTTGGATTAATTTCCCACCCTCTAACAAGATATTGCTCCATTGCTTACCCAGTTACATAATTTGCAATCTGCTCTCATCTATACCTTTGTTCCTCTATACATAACGACCTTTTTTTCTCTGACTGCTTTTAAAATTTTTCTCTCTACCACTGGTATTGAGCAATTCAATTATGATGTGCCTTGCTCTCGTTTTCTTCATATTTCATGTGTGAAGAGTTCATTGAGCTTCCTAGATCTGTGGATTTATAGTTTTCTTTAAATTTGGAAAATTCCCAGCCATTAGTTTTTCAAATATTTTTTCTGCCCCCACCCCTCTGAGGCTCTGATTACATGTGTTAGGCCACTTGTAGCCCCAAGCTCACAAATGCTCTGTTCATTAAGAACATTTTTTCCTTGCATTTCATTTTAGATAGTTTCTATTGATATATATTCACATTCACTAATCTTCTCTTCTGCAATGTGTACTCTGCCATTAATCCCAATCCAGTGTATTTTTCATTTTAGACATTGTAGTTTTCACTGCTAGACGTTAAACTTGGCTCTTTTTTTATATCTTTTACATCTCTACTCAACTTTGTGACTATATGAAATGCAACCTGTACAAGTTCAAGATGACCTAAGATAATTTTCAAAGAGACAATGGTATATGTTTATGGAAATTTTTTTCCTTAACCATCTATCCTTAAAATAAATATGGTAGACAAGCATGGATGTTGGCTCTTCAGGTTATAGTAGCATAAATTCAAGCAAAAAGTCTTCGAAATGAATATAAGAGTAAAAAGCAGGATAGACCAGTATGAATTGCATGATAAGGGAGATAAACACAAGATAGAGTTCAGAGTCAGGTACCAGGAAGAAACTGAGTCTCAGTAGAAGCATGTTAAGAACAAGGAAACTTTCTTGGACACCAGTGGATGTTCATAGTTTATTTTTATAGACCAATGGATATGTGGTAGCCTCATGAGGTAAATAAACCCATTAATATCATAGTCAATTCATATAAGCAAAACTTCACATATCCCAAATCTCCCCCTCTCCATGACAGTTGAACATTAGTACTCTTTTGTTCTAGCTTTTAACCACATTTATAAAAACCTGAACTTTAAGCAAATTAAAGACAGAAACTTATTTCATCAGGAGCTAGCAACGACTAGTACAGAGTTAACGTTTAGTGAATACATGTTGATCAAATTTATTACTCTGTATTTTACTGATCTATGCACTCTTGTCTTTCCCACTAGACAGGGACCATTCTTATTTATTTTTCGACCCCCAGTTTCTAGCACTATGCCTGGAACTTCATGTATTCTTGATAGATGGTTTCTTAATAAATGGTTTTCTGGATAAATGGAAAACCTTGGAAGTGCAGTGCAATGCTTTGTGAATCGCATCAAGCAACACTGGTGGCAAGTTTAACACTCTGCCAAGAATCTAACCTAAAAATATTCCCTCTTCCTCTTGAGAAGGAGAGAGCTAAGGTTGATGTAAATAATAGGAGGGAGAATGGGATGACCTGAACCAGAATTCCCCCACCAGAGCTCAGGTGCTCAAAAGGGAGTGGAACCCATCTTATACTCAGGTGTTATCACCTTCTTCAAGTTCACTGATCTTTTCTTTTGTACATCTAGTAGGATATTAAGCTCATTCAGTGAGTTTTTCGCTTAGATATAATTTACCATTATGGAAAGAGTCCCATTTGTTTTTTTTTCCATGTCTTCCATTTCTCTCCTTTTTATGCTGATGTTTTCCTTTCAGCATTTAAATATATTTATAATTATAAATATTTATATTTATAATATTTTTTTAAAAAGACATTGCTAATTCTATCATCCCTGTAATTTCTGAGTCTGTGTATATGGACTGGTTTTTCTCCTGGCTACATGTCACATTTTCTTGCCTTTCTTGTGTTAGTAATTTTTTAGTGAATGCTGGACACCAAGAATATTACCTTGTTGAGGGTCTGGATTTTGTTATGTTCCCTCAGAGTGTTGAAGTTTATTCTGGCAGGAAGTTAAGTTACTTGCAGATCATCTTGATCTTTTCAAGGTTTTTTTTTTTTAAGTTTTGTTTGGGTGGTTCTAGTATAACCTTTAGACTAGTGCTAATTTAACCCACTGGAAAAGCAAGACTCTTTTTGTTCTTTACTGAATGCTCCAGGTGTCCAGTGTGGTCACTCCACTTTGATTGGTTAGAACTTAGGTGTTTTCTAGCCAGAGTACAACTCCTCACTAGTTTTTCCTTGCCTTGGCCTTGTAAATTTGCACCATATGCATGGGCAGCTTTGCATTCAGCAAAAGATGCAAGAGGATCCCAAGCAGTTTTCTGGGGCTTTTTCTCTGCATAGCTCTCTCTTCTCTGGTACTTTGTCCCATGATTCCACATGTTTCAGGTTCTGTGAGCTTTATTCTGTGTCTTCTTGACTCAGTGAGACTCCCATACTTGAGTTTCCTCTCCCTGAGCCAACGGTCTGGCAAGTACATGCAGTCAGAAGCCTGAGGCAATTACAGGGCCCACCTCATTTATTTCCCATATCTAAGGAATCACAGTCCTTTACTTTTTGTTGTCCAATGTTTGACAACTGTTGTTTCATATACTTTGTCCAGTTTTATAATTATTTATGTGGAAGGTCAAATCTGCTGTCATTTATACTGTCATGGCCAGAAGGCCTTCGGTCACCTTCAGAATTCATTGATCCATAAATTTTTATTCAATAGCTTCCATAGTCTCATCCTGTGCTAAATCCCAAATGATATACCGAGGAGAAGTAAGACAGCATTCCTGGCTTCAAGGAGCTTACAAATCAGCTAAAAGGAGACCAGGTATGAAGTCACTGTTCCCTTTACTCATAATGTTCTCTTTAGTCTTCCTTCATGCCTGGCCAACACCTGTTCATCTAACTCAAATACTCCTTCCTACATGAGGCTATTCCTTAGGTAGAACCAATGAGGCTCTCCTTTGAAACTAACTGTAGCCTATACATATTCTATCTTTGTTCTTTAAACACCTTCTTGTATTTATTTGTTTATGTGTTTGTTTCTCTCACTTAAACGGTGAGATCCTCTAAGACAAGAGCCATGTCTTCTCCCTAGCTCCCAGAGGAGTAACTAACATGGAGCAGACACGCAAGGCAATAAATACCAGTTAAATAAGTGAATTAATGAGTAAATATTTGGATATTAGCTAATTAAAGCCCAATCAAGTGCTAAACAATGATACTCTTATGCAAGAAAAATTGAACAGAAAGAGATCATGGAGCATTAGGAAAATCAGGCAGAGTTTTGGAGATGAAACGAATTGGTATAGTAGGTAGAATGGTGCCCCCGCAAAAGATGTCCATGTCCTAATCTTTAGACTATGAATAGATTGCCTTACATAGCAAAAGGGACTTTGCAGATATGATTGGGTTAAGGGCCCTGAAGTGATGAAATTATCCTGGATTATCTTGGTAGGCCCAAGACAATCACAAGGGTTCTTAAGAATCATAGAAGGAAATGTGATGATGGAAAGAAAAAAAAAATCCAGGGCCATGCAGTGTGAGAACGACTTGATTCAGCATTGCTGGCATTGAGGGTAGAGGAAAGGTGACTTTAGCCAAAGAATTTGGGAAGGGGAAGCCTCTAGAAGGCGTAAAAAGCAAGAAAATGGACTCTCTCCCTAGAGCCTCCAGAAAGAATGCAATCTTGCCAACATGTTGATTTTGGCCCAGTGAGACCCATTTGGTACTTCTGACCTTTAGAACTGTAAGATAATAAATTGGTGTTGTTTGAAGCCACCAAGTTTGTGGCAATTTGTTACAGCAGCAATAAGAAACTAATAGAGTTGGACACAGAGGGCTGGGTTGAATTTTGTTTTTTATTAAAGATTTCATTTATTTATTTGACAGAGAGAGACACAGCGAGAGGGGGAACACAAGCAGGGGGAGTGGGAGAGGGAGAAGCAGGCTTCCCGCAGAGCGGGGATCCCGATGCGGGGCTCGATGCGGGGCTCGATCCCAGGACCTTGGGATCATGACCTGAGCTGAAGGCAGACGCTTAACGACTGAGCCACCCAGGCACCCCGGGCTGGGTTGAATCTGTGTAGACCTGTAAAGGAATCTGGGCTGATGAAATAATTGGAGACATTTGATGAAGATTCATGGGATTAACACAGCAACGGCTCGCAAATCAAATGGAATACTTCCAGACAACTGGAAATGAAAACAGACGGAACTGATCCCCAAAAGTCATGCAGAAGGCAGACATTGGCTTTGACAGACTTAAAATGCAGGCACACAGACCAACATTTCTATGTCCAGAGATTTCACTGGGGGCAAGAATAACTACTTTACTTCACTCTTTCTTTGGGGGAGTTTTCTCAATCCATTACAAAGATGAATTTCCTTGCAGCCAGTCTTCACAAAGAAGTGGGCTCATGGAATATTCATTCATGTACTTATTCACTCCTTGAACAATATTGTTGAGCTACTAATGTTTTCATTACTGTAGACACGGTCCTTACCCTCTAGGAGACCATGTCTAAGAGGAAAGACAGATAACTTTAATATAAGTATAGAGGGACAGGGTTCTTTGTCTTCTTAGATCTCTTCATTTCTTCTCCTCCTTATTTCTAGTGGGGAAAGAGCTTTTAGCATAATGATGCATCAAAGTCTTGCCATTAAGTACACTTCAATATTAGCAAGAAAGAAAAGGTCTTATGATTGTCCTTTGCTAAAGGCTTTGAAAGACACATGCCTACTCCCAAAAGAGACTGTAAGGAGCCATTGGATAGAAGGATCCACCAACACTCCTCGCTTCATAATGAAGAATCCCCAGACTTGGCCACACTGGAAGTTCCGGATCATTTGAAAAGCTGGGACCAGTTGTGGGGAGAAGAGGGAGATCAGGGGTTATCAACAATAATGGGCTTTGATTGCAGTGAAAGGAAAACCCATGGGTACCATCCTCTGGAATCTGAGTGTATTTATGATGGGCTACTACTTAGAAAAGAGCTCTCCTTGCAAATCATGCCAAGACATTAACTAAGGCAAAATACATCAAGTGTTATAAGAGTGGCCAAGTGACATGGAAGTTCCACATGAGTGTGGTCAGAGAGGTAACAAGCATGATTTCTAATCCCTCAAATATCTCTCCACTAAGAGCTCAGAACCTGAAATTCTACCATCAGTACCTAAAACATTTTTCTTGCACATTCCCTTCTTTCCACGTTATCTATTTGAGAGAACAAGTCTCCTTAGTCTTAAAATGTTGATGGAATAACAGATGGGACTAGCAGTAAGATGGAAGATGTGCCTCTTTGTTCTTGTTTGAAAAGGCTCTGCTTTTCATCATTTATAGAGATCTCACTATTTACTGCTTCTGCTGTGGTCTTTGCTCTTCAGAATTCCCTGAATATGAGGCAGAGTGCATGTGAAAATGGAATGCAACTGAATTGCTCTGTGCTAGATTCTGTACAGAGGAGATTGCTCTTCAGGCTTTGGCTCAGTTGAAAGTAAATCTCATTCCTTGGGTGATAGATCCTGCTATTTAAACTGGCACAAGGTTTTCATTTTGTGTGCTTTAAACGAACAGGTCCCTGAATAAAGCCAGCTACTCACAAAAAGTGTGGCCGTGATATGCACAAGATGCTTACATAGCCAGAGTAGCTTTCGGTGTCTGCCAGGAATAGTGGGTTGGATGCTGGCAGTGGGGGCTGCTCTTGATGCTTCTAGAATGAGCTTTATTCAGATTTTCCCATCGGACTTCCCTAGAACATTAATGCTCATCCAGTCCCACATGCAAGTTTCTCTTTTCTCCTTCTCTTCAGGTGCGTATCTCCCGTGGCTCCTCTGGGGTGTTCTCTGCCTAAATGCTCCTCTGTGCTATCCATGGGCAGAGGAAGCACAGCAGAGTGTAGGGAGCAGCTCACAACCAACCAGAAAGAAACCCAAGTTTCTTCCTCTTTCCACTCTCAATCACATCAATCTCAGTCTAAGGGATCTAGGGCTGTGTTACATTATTAGACCAGACTCTCATTGGTCAAAGTTACTAAGCGATTGCCACCAGGCAGAAGGTAACCAATTGCAAAACAGTGGAACCGGAGAGACAAATGAAAGATAGAGAAATGCCTTCAGAGGCCCTGCTTTAGCCTTGCTGACTCCAGCTCACCTGACTCAAAGCTTTCTTCTGGGTTAGGGACTTGAAGACAGGCTCGGGATAGTTTCAGAGATTAGGCATCAATGATCACAAAACTTCATTTCCCTGCTTTGAATCTCCTTTGTTTCCAAACAGAACCCAAGAAGTGGCACCATAAAGAGGAAAGAGCATTTGTCTGGGGTTCAGAACACTGGGTTCTAATGTCTGGTTGAGCCATTACTTAGTTGTGTGACTTTGAACAAACCCCTTTCAATTCCTGGGCCTCGGTTTCTCCTGTAAAATGAGAAGACGAGCAGGCTACACCGCTAAGGACCTTAAAAGCTCTCACATTCCAAGAGTCAAAATAAAGCTCGCACCTTTGCTCTACCTTTTCTATTTGACCTTGGGCAAATCACTTATCCTCTCTGAACTTAGTTTCTCCTAAGAGCCCTGCCAATCCTGACATTCAGTGCAACATTTCCCGAGGCCAGAGCAGGTGCTGACTCTCTGTGACAAGGAAAATCCTCATCAGGCATTTTGGGAGCAGAGGTTGTCTCTTGCTTCCTAGTGCATGTGCTCACGTGTTTGGCATAACTCATTGGGTGGGTCCAATTTTCTAACAGTTGCATTTTTGCTTGTTTGATTTCTTGTCGGGACAAGTGTGCAATCCATTCTGCGAATGTAATTAAACAAGCAGCTAGAGATTCTAGAGATTCTAGTTCTCCCCCAAGAAGGAAATGCATTTGCACTGGGGGCTAGGTTTGGAGGGATGCCTCCCAGGAGCTGGTGATTGCCTGGCAGAAAAATCAGCCCTGTGACCAGGTGAGCACCTCCTCAGGAGGAGGGGGACTTGCAATGTGCCTCCTCCAGTGCTTGTCACCATGCCTCTAATGCTCCCATTTAAAATACATTCATTCAGTATTTGCAGATTTCTGTCAGGTTGCAAAAAAGGTTGTTGCCTGGAGGCTGGCTGCAGCCTGCCAACAGAGCATACTTGGCTGCACAGCTTTAAAGAAGAATTTGAATTTGAATACCTTTAAGCAGAGAAATGTTTCACCTGTGAGCCATAATCTTCACCATTCCCTTTTGTATTACAGCACACCGTTTAACTGTGCCCCAGGAGACTTTAGTGCCAGTGATTTATGCAGATCCAGGTTTCTGCTCCTCACTTTATAGCTCTTCCTTGGTTGGGAGTTCGTTACTTGGAAGGTTGAGCCTAGAAATAGGGTACTAGGTGGGAGCTGAAAAGTTTAAAGACACTGATATGTTCCAATGCCTTCCCGAGTTCCAAGAAGGATTTTCTATCTAGGATTAACCTGCTTACCCTGCCTCAGCCCATCTAGAGGGTTTGAATCTGTGCCCCTCGGGGCCTGGAAGCGGAGCTCCCCATTGTGGGTAGCTGCTGGCTTCGGCCCAGAGGCTCGAGCAGCTTCTCCCAAAGCCAGTCCTGGCTGGGGAAGAGAATAACTGGCCATGGCCCCTGGCCACAGAAGCATTTCACAGGCCTGATCTTTGGCCCCAGAGAGAGGAAGATGAAAAAGAACATTGAAAGATTGTCCCATGTTCGGTTTCACTTGAACTTCTATTTAATTTCTCCGAGCTTGGAAAGAAGTCTCTGGAAATGCCCTGTAGACCTAAAGGTCAAATTTTCCTTGGAGCGAAGAGAACCCATTTAGGTCTTGTGCAAAAAGTTTCCTTTCAGTTTCCCACTCGCTAAACTGCTGAACCTGTTTTTCCAGCTCTCCACCTCCAAGTTCCCTCCGAATCAGCCTGGAGAGACTTGACAGGAGATCAACAGTATGTTATTCAGCTTGTCCTGCTTCCCAAGCCAAGCTGTAGCTCTCCTCCTGCTCTAGAGAGGCAGGTCCGTAGGGGGTGGGGAAAAGTGAGCCCGGAGCTGCCTGTAGGGAAGTTGGTAATGGCATCAGAACCTCAAACTTCATGACCATTTGTGCAGTCCCTGACTACTCCATTCCAACTGCATTTTCTCGTCTTTTTCCTGGAGAGGGCCAAGGAGAGCGTGACTATTGCCCAGCACAGCAGGCCTAAACACCTGGAAGTCTAGTAAGTTTGTCCTTTGTGATTGGCACCCGCCTCCACCTTCTAACCCTGCTGCGCTCTCTTCAGATTTCCCTCTCCAGTCCCTTCACTCATCAAGAAAATGTTCAGTGATGTTTCAAGAAGGAAGAAAAACTGCACAATACTTTTAATAGATTCTCATTAGGCTGGTTTCAATGCAAAAGAAAAGTTTGGGGTCTTCAAGAGCACGGCTCAACTCCCCAGGTAACTTTCCACCTAATCCCTGTATATATATTCATCAAGGTTCCACCTCTGGACACCTTTTCTTGTCACCCTTCGTGCCTCATATACTATCCTTCCATGATTCTAAGACATCGTGGATGGTAAGGCAACACATCGATAATAGCTTTACAAAACTTCATTGTAAGGTGCATTTTCATTTCAGAAATACTAAAAAGAGAAAAATGTTCCCTTAATGTCGAGAAGATATGGTATCACCCTTCTGCTGATACTCTTGAACTTTTTAAAGTTTTTATTTTAAAGATTTTATTTATCCATTTGTCAGAGAGAGAGAGAGAGAGAGAGAGCGCGAGCGCACAAGCAGGGGGAGCTGCAGAGGGAGAAGCAGGCTTCCCGCTGAGCAGGGAGCCCGATGTAGGACTCGATCCCAGGACCCTGGGATCATGGCCCGAGCCGAAGGCAGATGCTTAACTAACTGAGCCACCCAGGCATCCCCCCAAATTTTTATTTTAATGCCAGTTAACACAGTGTTATATGAATTTCGGGTGTACAATAGAGTGATCCAGCACTTCCATACATCACTGGGGGCTCATCACAACAATTGCCCTCCTTAATCCCCATTACTTATTTCCCCATCGCCCCACCCGCCTCCCCTCTGATAACCATCGGTTTGTTCTCTATAGTTAAGAGTCTGTTTCTTATTTGAGAGACAAGACAGAGGATCATAGGGGAAGGGAGGGAAAAACGAAACAAGACAAAACCAGAGAGGGAGACAAACCATAAGAGACTCTTAAATCTCAGGAAACAAACTGAGGGTTGCTGGAGTGGAGGGGGGTGGGAGGGATGGGGTGGCTGGGTGATGGACATTGGGGAGGGTATGTGCTATGGTGAGCGCTGTGAATTGTGCAAGACTGTTGAATCACAGACCTGTACCCCTGAAACAAAGAATACATTATATGTTAATAAAAAAAGAGTCTGTTTCTTGGTTTGCCTCTCTCTCTCTCTCTTTCTCTCTCTTTTTCCCCTTTCCTCATTAGCTTTGTTTCTTAAATTCCACGTATGAGTGAAATCATATGGCATTTGTCTTTCTCTGACTGACACTCTTGAACTTTTATCTGCACCTCTGACCTTTCTCTTGAAGTATGTATCTTAACCGTCCGCTGGAAGTCTTCATTTACCAACTGTTTACTGAGGACTTATCTATGAGCCAGATACCATTCCTGGGGATGCAACAGGAGATAAGACACATAAAGTCGGTACTTTCATGGAATTTGCCCTTTGATGGTTAAAAACAGTCAATGAACAAGAACACGCATCAACCAATAATAGTAATCATAATAATTGTTGTGCAGAGAATGAGCCCCACTTCTAGAATGGAGAGTGACAGGAGGATGTTGTAATGAGGGTTAGGGAAGACTTTTCTGGTGAGAAAATACTTGAGCAGAGAACAGAATGATCAAAAGCAGACAGCTGTGGGGTGGCCTGAGGAAGAGCAGTCCCCACGGAGGAAACAACAAATGTAAAGGTCTTGAGGTGGGAACATGTCTTGGCATGTCTGTGGAACACGAAGCAAGTCCATGGGACCCAAGGGCAGTGAGCAGTAGTGGTTGTAGGGGACGAGTGTCAGAAGTTTAGGTTTTATTCTAAAGAGTTTTTATTTTTCTTTCCCTTATGGGCAATGTTTACTAATTCAGTATTTGCAGCAATTTTATAGAGTATAACTAC